>NC_056749.1:621097372-621189872 GCF_019279795.1 Protopterus annectens
TACCAGAAAACCAGTTTTATAGCACAGAAATTAAAATATGAGCAAAATTGGTGACAGTCTACAAAAACAGAGACAGCTGAAAGTTCTAAAAGTATTGTAACACTGTTTTGCCCAAACAATAACCACAGTACAAAAAAAAATCCACTTCTGTGAAATACACATATTAGTCCTACAAAGGTACAGATTAATGATTGCATAAATTAAGCAAACACCAGCAGTAAAGGCAGTTTATCTGCAGTACACATTTTGTGTTAGTAATTGCTAGGAGTTATCCCCATGTGGTCAGTGAGAGACAGATCTAGGTCACCAGAGATGAAAGTGAGATAAGAAGAGGCCATAATAGAAATTTGTCATGTGCCCAGCTGAAGACTGGTTGGGTATTAGCTTACCTTGGAATATTAAAGCCTGTGTTCTAAATGTGATCCTGTTAGCCTACTGAGAAAAAAAAAAAGCTATTTTTTGTCATTTTACATTTCATTACGTTATGTGGCAGTAAAAAAACTAAATGTAATCTCCTCTGGCAGTAGTAATATAGAAAGCATAAATGCTCTTCATCTTCTGTGCCACTCATACTCACTGGAAGCTAGTGCAGAGAATTAAGGCTATGCACTGCTAATGAGCTGCTTCCTCTGGTCCAGAGTTTGATTCCCTTCCCATCCACTTTCTTACTGTTGGACTCTGAGTCTCACTTAATCAGATAGAGTGGTAGGAAAATTAGACTAGGTCCTTCAGTGATTTCCTGGGCCAAAAGCCTATTAACTTCTTATGAAATGGCTAATGTCAAACACAAAAAAATATAGGACAGTAAGATGCCCAGGGTGAAGCTATGGCGCAGGCAGAAATGAATCAATAAGATCTTCATATGATGGTTTAGGAAGTGCACACATACCAGGTTATTTAGCCTTGTACCCATTTTCCCAGCTCTGATGTCTGGATACATTTATATGTACTAATTATATTGTGGGACAGTTGTGGAGAATGGGGTCCTCTGACATGCATATGTTATGTGTCATTTATTTGCCCCATGGGTTTAAGAAGTCTATCTGCTTTCACATGACTAATGATGAGACTTGTTGAGGTCATTATAATGACACCACATCTTTGTTGGTGCTTTTGACCTTCTGTTGACAGCGTACAATTTTTCCTTTTATTATAATTTTTCTAATCTTAGTGTTAAGAATTTGCTCTGGTGCTATCTTTCATTTTTCTTCATTTACTTCTGTTGTTTTGCCATACATGA
Organism: Protopterus annectens; assembly: GCF_019279795.1. Lineage (NCBI taxonomy): Eukaryota > Metazoa > Chordata > Ceratodontiformes > Protopteridae > Protopterus > Protopterus annectens. The sequence goes on from NC_056749.1 coordinate 621,098,613, forward strand.
CATACCTGTGGAAGCATGGAGGTGTTTAGGTGAAATGACAGTGGAGTTTTTAACCAGATTGTTTAATGAAATCTTAGAAAGTGAGAGGATTCCTGAGGATTGGAGGAAAAGTGTTTTGGTACCGATTTTTAAGAATAAGGGTGATGTTCAGAGCTGTAGTAACTACAGAAGGATTAAATTGATCAGTTACAGCATGAAGTTATGGGAAAGAGTAGTGGAAGTTAGGTTAAGAAGGGGCGTGATGATTAATGAACATCAGTATGGTTTCATGCTGGGAAAGAGCACTACAGATGTGATGTTTGCTCCGAGAGTGTTGATGGAGAAGTACAGAGAATGTCAGGAGGAGTTGCATTGTGTTTTGTAGACTTAGAGAAAGCATATGACAGGGTGCCTAGAGATGAGTTGTGGTATTGTATGAGGAAGTCAGGAGTGTCAGAGAAGTATGTAAGAGTGGTACAGGATATGTATGAGGGTAGTGTGACAGCGGTGAGATCTGCGGTGGGAGTGACAGATGCGTTTAAGGTGGAGGTGGGGTTACATCAAGGATCAGCTCTGAGCCCTTTATTTGCAATGGTGATGGACAGGTTGACAGACGAGATCAGACAGGAGTCCCCATGGACTATGATGTTTGCAGATGACATTGTGATCTGTAGTGAGAGTAGGGAACAGGTGGAGATGACCCTGGAGAGATGGAGATATGCTCTAGATAGAAGAGGAATGAAGGTCAGCAGGACTAAGACAGAATATATGTGTGTGAATGAGAGGGAGGATAGAAGAATTTTGAGGATGCAACGAGTAGAGGTGGCGAAGGTGGATGAGTTTAAATACTTGGGGGTCAATAGTTGAGAGTAACGGTGAGTGTGGAAGACAAATGAAGAACAGACTACAGGAGAAGAGTGTCAGGAGTGATTTGTGACAGACGAGTACTTGTAAGAGTGAAAGGGAAGGTCTACAAGAGGGTAGTGAGACCAGCTATGTTATATGGGTTGGAGACAGTGGCACTGACAAAAAGGCAGGAGTTTGAGCTGGATGTGGCAGAGTTAAAGATGTTAAGATTTGCACTGGGTGTGATGAGGGTGGACAGGATTAGGAATAAGTATATTAGAGGGTCAGCCCAGGTTGGAAGCTTTGGAGACAAAGCCAGAGAGGCAAGATTATGTTGGTTTGGACATGTGCTGAGGAGGGATGCTGAGTATATTGGGAAAAAGATGCTAAGGATGAAGCTACCAGGTAACAGGAAAAGAGGAAGGCCTAAGATAAGGTTTATGGATGTGGTGAGAGAGGACATGCAGGTGGTTGGTGTGACAGAGCAAGATGCAGAGGACAGGAAGAAATGGAAACAGGTGATCCACTGTGGCAACCCCTAGCTGGAACAGCCGAAAGAAGATGATGACTTCTGTTGTTTTACATATGAGATTGTTTTGTACTGTGTTTTGCTTCCAGTGACAACTAATTTGAAATTAATCTAACAGTACTGATGGCAGGGACCATATTTGTCACTGTCAACATGAATTTAGGAAAGCCTGTGTCACTGCAATCGGATCCAGTGTCGATTCCAGCTGAGAATCCGAATACAGTTTTAACATCATGCTCAAAATGTGTAGCTTCTTTTTATAAATCTTTTGTTGATGACTTTATTAGATTTAGAAGGGTCTGGTGAAATCTTTATAGATATGTATAATATAGCACATATGACTAATACATTAATTATACTCCTGATTTGGTTTCACGTTTGAGTGTTCAAGTTTATCTGGAAAGTAGACTGTTGCATAATTTATACCGCAAATCCTTTCACTTTTAGACATTAAAATGATTTTCTAAAAGGGTGGTTTACATACTCATAGAGAAATACTAGTTGCAATGTTTTTTGTAGATCCTGCATCAGATATGACAGATTGCTTTATTGACAGTAATTATCCAAGTAAATGTAGCAGACCTATTTCCTAAAGGTGACATATGTTTAAATTATTTTCCTTCAAATGACTTAATAAATGCAGCCATTATAAATACTGCTCTAAGTATCTACTAATGTGATTTGCTTACATATCCAGTGTATGGTTGTGTGCATCTTTTCTCATTCGTGTAACATGTACAACTGTAAATATTGTATATCTTATCTGAAAGTTTAAGGACATGCTTCAATAAATTCAAAAGGAAATTTAAACACTAAACTGACATTTACTTCTTTAGTTTTCTTGTTATTTTAACTATAATATAAAAGGATAGACTAAAAGGTGATGATGTGAATAAATCACTTTTACTAGAAATGGAATGGTCGAATAAAATAAACATTTATTTCCGGGTTAGAATGAAAAGCTGTCCTTTGTTCTATTGTTGATTAGTAAGTTGGAGTGTGGATAGGTTAATCACTTCATATTTTCCACTGATTTAGACTGTATCATAAGTTTTAATCTTTGTATTCAAATATATCATATTTTCAATGTATCTTTACTTTTTTATCTTCACAAATCCCAACTGTTATGAAGTGTTGAAATGCATGTTAATCTACCTTTCATATTCTGTATTTCTTTTATTTGCTTTTGACAGCTTTTTTGTTTGTGTTGCATATTTTTGCTGACATTTTCCATAGAAACTTATTTACCCATTTTTAAATTGTTTTGATAAGCTATCGGTTACCAACAATGTATCATCTCCTTTATCTCTGCTTAAACAAGACTCAGTGTATTCACCAGCCTTTCAAAGGCGTCATTGGCTGTTTCAGATAGGTTGCAAAAATTGTATAAGTCATTGGTCACCTTTCAAGCACCTGTGGTAGACATGTGAGCTCATGTGGTTAAAGGGGATATTGTTAGCATGTTCTCTATCAAAAATGTATAGGGCCACAAGAGTTGTAGTTCTCTCCTGCCTAGCTGACACTGGGATACAGTGATAGAAATAGAAGGGCCTAAGATGATTCCTTGGGAATGTTGCATATTACTGATGACACCTAGTCTGCTTCATCTCTCAACCTCAAAATGTTCACTTGGAGAACATGGTCCTCATATTACTTAGCCTAAATGGTATCTACATATAATATTGACCAGCACTGCCTCCACCAGCTCTAATTTGCTTAGAATACGTAGTTTGTTTTCTATATCCAAAAAGTTTTCCAATATGTTTTCAAGAGCATCTGACCAATACAGGAGCTGTTCTAATGAAGCTGTATGAGAATGCAAGAGCATATTTGCACTGTTCAGGATTAAAATCCCTTTGGTCAGACATGCTGAGAGTGTACCAGAGCACCTGCAGAAAGCAAATATCATGTTTAGTGAGGCAATGACTTTATGGGGTACCTGTCCCTGAAAAGGTTCCAGTCTATTTTGTGACATCTTTGCTATTGCCCATACATGCATCACAACAAAATGGAAACAGATGTTCGCCCCAGACAGTGTCAGAGAATGGCCTGATTATAGTGCATTGTCACTACTTTCATTGGCTAGAAAGGTGACTAAGATAGGTATGACATGGTGAAGACTGGGCAGTTACCCTAGTGAGATATAAGGTTTATTTATTAGAAGCCAGTATTATTAATATGTATAATGTTTCCTTTCTGCAGATTTTTCCCATAACATTTTGCTGCTCTTACTGTTAAGTGATCTGCCATTACTGATATTGTTTTCTCAACAGTCCCATGCTGCAGCTGTTACTGCTGTACAGTATGATGGCCAGCATGACAAACTCCCACAAGACATGCTGACTAACAGGGGAGGGTGATGATATCAAATAGGCAGACATTGGAGAGGGGTGGGTGAGGGTGATATCAAATGGACACATATTGGGGAGGAGTGGGTGAGAGTGATTATATCAAATAGGCAGACATCAGAGAGGGGTGGGTGAGGGTGATATCAAATGGACAGACATTGGGAGTGGTGGGTGAGGGTGATGATATCAAATGGGCAGACAGGTGGGGTGGGTGAAGGTGATATCAAATGGGCAGATGTCAGGGAGGGGTGGGTGAGGGTGATGATATCAAATGGGCAGACATCAATGAGGGGTGGGTGAGGGTGATATCAAATGGTCAGACATCAGGGAGGGGTGGGTGATGGTGATGATATCAAATGGGCAAACATCAGAGAGGGGTGGGTGAGGGTGATGATATCAATTGGACAGACATCGGAGAGGGGTGGGTGAGGGTGATATCAGATGGGCAGACATCAGAGAGGTGTGGGTGATGGTGATGATATCAAGTGGGCAGACATCAGAGACGAGTGGGTGAGGGGGGTGATATCATCAAATGGAGAGACACAAAAGACATGCCTTTAGTATTGCAACTTACTAGTGCAAAAATTGCAAACTGTACACGTAGGACACTATACACTCACTGAATCTGATAAACCACTATTGTATGGGCAGAAAAAAAATTGTATTGTGGCTAGTATTAACTGTGGTGCTTTACAGCACTTCATCTACCCACTTTCAAGCACACATTCTGAGATCATTTGTAGTGGTTTGGGGACTACATGAAGTAACAAAAAGATATGCTGTTATGAGCTACCACACTGATGAAGAGACAAGACCTCCTTCTGCACCAGTGGCAGTCTGACATTAGAAACATACTCAAGCAGTTAAAATGTTTCAATAGGGGGGACAGGATGAGACAGTTTATGTTCAGCTCTCTAATCCCAGAGGAAGTATTGGAGGAGTGTGATGCCTGGACATCTGTAGTGGAAACCAGTAGACTCAAGTCCTTGCAGAAAAAAGCAAGTTGGTTGCAATATAAAAATTAAAAGGACTGTATGAAACTATAAAAGGCTGGAATGAATGTCTTTATCTTTTAATTAGCCAAATCTGTGCTGAATAAGTGCCAGATATCTCAGTCTCTCCATTAGGGCCAAATCTTCTTGTACCTTTCAGAATGAAAATAGGAACAGAAGATTTGACGAAGGTGGTTTATTATGTAGTAGTAGCAGCATACAGTGGAGGAAGATGTCAGCAATATCTGACTCAAATTTTACTGTCTTAAATAACAGCGCTAATAAACTGAAATAGACTGAATTACAATGTACGTAGCTTCTGCATTCATTGAAAACAATACGTGAATTAAATCTTACTTTCTCAAATAACAGCGCTGATAAACTGAAATAGACTGAATTACAATGTCCGTGGCTTTTGCACTCATTATACTGTCCATAGCCTGTGTACTCAGAGCAGTTCCTTTCCTCCTGAATGGCAGGATTAATACTAACTGTCCTGCTTTTTGTAGTTTCTGGGATTCAGGATATTTGACCTGACTGCTGCACTCTATCTCAAGTGTCTGTACTTAAGTTCTGTAGACTGCATTGCAATGACTTTCTTTGTATCAGTCTGAACTAAATTACTGACTTGTGTGTCCAAAGTATCTCTCCTAATAATACCAAAACCATATAAATTTCCTAAGAGTTCTATACACTTCTTTAACCTCGGTTTCCAAGCCTCATACCAGCTAACCAATATCTTTTTGTACTCGATATATGGCACATTTTATTAGCAAATTGTATCTTTTCAGTATTTTAGACTAACAGTTAGTTCTTTCAACGTATTAGTTTCTTTACTGAAGCATTCCTTTCTATTGAAACTGCATGTAAAATGTAAAATATAAAATGAATGTACGCATTGTATACACCCACTTTAATATGGCTGCATTTCTATGCCTATGTAAAGAGAATGCTGTATTTATATCCAATGAAGTACACTTAAGTGAGACCTGATCTTACAAATCCTCCTGAGATTCCTGAACAGGGATCTGTTTCTGTAGTTACTTCATAATATGAATTATAAAATGAAGACAAATGGCAGGCCTATACAAGCTCTATTCTACTAATTGTATTTATGCAGGATTTATTCTGGAACAGTTCTCTGAAATCATTGAACTGGGATTAGTTTCTGTAATTATTTTATAAATATATTAATATACACTGCAAAGGATACTACGAATGATCACTACAACAAATGTAACAGCTATACAATAATTTATTTTTATCTGGTAAATAAACTTGCAACTTTAATTTTAGCTGCTTGATGTTATTTGACCATACATGGCCTGTTAAATATCTCAAAAAATCCTTTTAAGTCTTTATGTAACAAGATCCATGCTAATTTGTTGATAGCCATCTATAAACTTTCGTTTACACTTATAATACATCTCAATGTATCTCAAAGCATAATTACCATATACTGTATTAACTTGTTTCTATAAATCTTCAGCTAAATTTGTTAAAGTGTTAACTAATAATTCTGTGCATTTACCTTTTTAATCTCTATATGTTGTGATGAATGTTTGCATTTTAAATCTGTGCCTTAAATATTCTGTAAATATTATGTGCTGTAATACTAGAAGTACAGTTACTGAAACCTATGTTTTTTGTATTTTAGATCTATATCTTTGCATACCCTGTCAGTATCTTTTTTAATATTCTGTCTAATGTACGATAATTATTATGTAATATGCACTACCTTCTATGACAAATTAACCCTCACGTGTTGTGCATTGAGTATTTTAAATAACTCTTACAAATTATTTTTAAATAAATTGCTAAGTCTGTTACAAATAATTCTGTCACTTAAAAAAGGGTCATATGAGTGGCGTGATAGAAACAAAAGTACATAGAAAATTTGAGACCATTAACCATTTTTTGGATAGTAGGCGTTATCACCCCCCCCCCCCCATTTGATAAAATATTTACCTTATAATGAGCTTCTCTGGATTAGCAGATTATGTAAGGATAGAGATGTTTTGTATGATGAATTATTAAAAACATGCAGTATGCTTAGGCGAAGGGGCTATGATGATGTACTTGCCCGAGAAGCTATGGCTAGAGTATTTTTAGACAACAACAAATCCAAATAGCCCAACACAAGGAAAGGACAAGGTTCAGTACAAATGTTAATGCTGCTACTTTTCAAAATAATATTTACTTTGTAACAATGTATAACATGTTTACTGATAAGGTGGCTGATATTATTATGTATTACTGGAATTTTCTTTTGAAAAATAAGGATTTTTGTTAAGCTCTTGCCCAATAGACCCTTTTGTCATTTAAAAGCGGTAGGAACATGAAGGACATGATTGTCCATAGTCATTTTTCATTACCTGAAACATCTTTGGTTAAACAATTTCAAGATATGAGGTTAGTACTGTTTTGCCACTGTTGAATATGTGGCTTATACAGTGCAGGCTTTTATTTATATTAATACGATTATTTGTAGGCCAAATGATGTATTTTTTTGCAATATTGAGGAGATTATTTATATATTGAAATGTGATTGTAATTTGTTTTATGTGGAGGAGACTAAAAAGGCATTTAGGGTAAGGGTGCAGGAACATTTCAGCAATATCAATAATAAGCAAGTGGAAAGTCCTTTGGCTGTTCATTTTAATTTGTATCAGGGTGGGGATGGCAGTTGTTTAAAAGCTAGTATTTTGGAAAAGGTCAAAATCTTTTATGGTATGGATTTAAAAAGTCAATTGCTATATAAGGAAGCAGTTTTTATTTTGAAATATAGAACCTTGACCCCTAAGGGCTTGAATGTTTTAACTAGTAACTGTTATTGTAATTAGATGTAAGATTTTCTTGGATCATAATTGTATTAATTAATGTTTTGTAGCAGTTTCTATTTAAGTGGATGTTGAAATAATTCTTGAAAGGCCAGTGGCCAGAGGATCTAGAGCCACATACGTTTTTGTTTTAATAAATAGTTTGGATACACTGACTTTGTAGTTACTTTTTATTTTTTACTGGTGGTTGTGAATTCTGTCGTTTTACCCTTAAAGCTAACGACTGAATAATGTAAGGTGTGATGTAATTCTGCAAAGTCTTTTCTAATTATATATCCATACTATTTATACATTTTATGAACTACCTAGTAATGCTGTTAGAAATGTATAACTGAGTATGAATATTATATTCTGAAATTTGACTGAAATGTATTATACTGAACATTTAAAATAACTGAATATGAATGTCATATTCTGAAACTCAACTGAAATTTGCACTAAAGGGATACATAGTTCTATTGAACATTTGAAATAGCTGTTTCACAACTGTGGATTACTATGGGCTACTATGTAGTTTTGGGTCTAACTTTAATTGTAAATAGCCCCCCCCCTCAATTTGACGCAGCTCACCATTGCAAGAATTGAAAGGACTGTATGAAACTATAAGTAGCTGGAAGGATTCAGAAATGGCTTTATCTTTTAATTACCCAGATCAGTGGTGAACAAGTGCCAGATATCTTACTTTCTCCATTATGGGCTAAAATTTTCTTATACTTTTCAGAATAAAAGTCTACACACAAGATTTGATGAAGGTGATTTATTATGTAGTAGCAGCATACAATACAAGTAGATGTCAGCAATATCCAAATCAAGTCTTCCAGTCACAAATAACAGTGCTAATAAACTGAAATACACTGAATTATAATGTACGTAGCTTCTGCATTCATTATCAACAATACGTGAATTAAATCTTACTGTTTCAAATAACAGCACTGATAAACTGAACTAGACTGAATTACAATGTCCATAGCTTCTGCATTCATTATCAACAATATGTGAATTAACTCTTACTGTCTCAAATAAAAGCACTGATAAACTGAACTAGACTGAATTACAATGTCCATAGCTTCTGCATTCATTATCAACAATACGTGATTCAAATCTTAATGTCTCAAATAACAGCGTTGATAAACTGAACTAGACTGAATTACAATGTCCATAGCTTCTGCATTCATTGTCAACAATACATGAATTAAATCTTACTGTTTCAAATAACGGTGTTGATAAACTGAAATACACTGAATTATAATGTCCGTAGCTTCTGCATTCATTATCAACAATACGTGAAATAAATCTTACTGTTTCAAATAACAGCGCTGATAAACTGAACTAGACTGAATTACAATCTCCATAGCTTCTGCATTCATTATCAACAATACGTGAATTAATTCTTACTGTCTCAAATAAAAGCGCTGATAAACTGAACTAGACTGAATTACAATGTCCATAGCTTCTGCATTCATTATCAACAATACGTGAATCAAATCTTACTGTCTCAAATAACAGCGCTGATAAACTGAAATAGACAATTACAATGTCTGTAGTTTCTGTATTCATCATCAACATTACATGAATTAAATCTTACTGTTTCAAATAACAGCACTGATAAACTGAAATAGACTGAATTACAATGTCTGTGACTTCTACATTCATTATCAACAATACGCAAATTAAATCTTACTGTTTCAAATAACAGCGCTGATAAACTGAAATAGACTGAATTACAATGTCCGTGGTTTCTGCACTCATTATGCTGTCCATAGCTTCTATATTCAGAATTGTTCCTTGCCTCCTGAATGACAGAACTAATATGAACTGCCTTGCTTTCTGTAGTTTCTGGAATGCTGGATGTTTGAACTGACATCTACACACTATCTCGAGTAGCTGTACAAACTTCTGTGGACTGTATTGCAATGACTTTCTGTGCATCAGTTTGAACTAAATTACTGACTTGTGTCCAAAGTATCTCTCCTAATAATATCAAAACCATATACATTTTCTATAAGTTCTACACATCTCTTTAACCTTAGTTCCAAAGCCTCATGTCATCTAAATATGACCTGTTTGTACTCAAAGTACTGCATATTCTGGTAGCACATTTTATCTTCAGCAGTATTTTAGACTGAAGGTTATTTTTCTGAACTAATTTGTATCCTCAACTGAACCATTCCTTTCTATTGAAATCGCACATAAAAGGTAAAATATAAAATGAAGATATACCCCTGCTTTAATATGGCTATATTTCTTTGCCCATGCAAAGAGAATACTGGATTTATGTCTAATAAACTACATTTAAGTAAAACCTGATCTTATGTGCAACAATGGCCTGACATCAAAGCACTAGCCACTCCCATAACTAGGGCCTCTGACCAAGCTGTTGCATTAATGATGGCTCCTGGCTTCACACCCACAACACCACCTTAGAATCCCTCTCTCCCAGGGGCTAACAAGAAGTACCACAAGGTCAACTTTGAAAGTGGCCAACCTGGTGGAGGTTTACATGTGTGGAACCCAGAAAGGAGCAACTGAGATATCTGAAATTGGGAAGCCAGGAAAGCCAGGGGTGAATCATTAAATGATGCATGGGTTCAGAGGGAGTGCAATAAAATATATTTATATGGTTATATTTTATTTGGTCATAGCCTACTTTTATTGCTTAAAGGTTCATCCTCCATAAATGGTCATTTTGCATACTTGTTGAATTTTGGTATAGTTTTTGATGTTGTTGGCTATAGAATAATTCTGGGTGTTTGTACTTTGATCATAGTTGTGCTACTGTAGAGCTAGCATATATAATTTGCAGGGTATGGGGGCTCTGCCAATGTAGAATGGTTACCTTGTGCATTTCTGTTTAAAAAACAATTTCGTAAGGAACTTAAGGCAGCAACTTTTTACCATTTATCTAAAGTGTCTAAAGACTTAATGAATTTACGTGGAAACCTCATAATATCAGGGTGTGGTAGCTAAACTGAGACCATGGGCAAGCCAATTCACCCATATCCGAGTTGAAAAAATCTCTCAAATGTTATGTAAAACATTCATGAAATTTTGTGAATTGATTTCAGATGATATACGAGATGAGGACTGATTAATGTAATGAGTTTATATGTAAATATACTGAAATGAAATATGCCTTAAGATCATTAAGGAAAATTCATATCTAGTGAACAATAGAAAAGGTAGCATTTTTTCTAAAGGTTTTTGTGCCTGTATACTAATATAAGGCATAATAATGGTATTGAAACATTAGGATATTTGTTGGGTGATTCCCCACTGACCCACTTTATAATAGAGTTAACAGATTTCTGTTTAAAAAATATTTTTTTTCTGTTTAACAGTGAAATTTACCATCAGTTGCAAGGTACTGCAATGGGGGCAGCTTTTGCCCTCATGTATGCAAATATTGTGATGGCAAAGTTTGAAACGGAAAATATATATATATATATATATATATATATATATATATATATATATATATATATATATATATAAACACTTTTATTCTATAAAAAAACAAGTCAGTCATTATTTTAGGTTTATAGATGCTCTGATATTCTTATGTGATGGAAATAAGGATGAGGTCCAACCTTTTATAGATGACTTACATAATAATGTATTTGGCTTTAAATTTGATGGCATACAAATGGGTAAGAAAGTTATGCTCTTAGATATAGATATTAATGGCCTAGAAACAACAGTGTATAGGAAATTTGGCCAGACTAATGCCTTTCTATATGGCACTAGTTGCCACCCAAACCATTTAATAGCTGTATTGCCATACAATTAGTTTTTAAGACTTAACAGATTATGTAGCTCTGATGATGTCTTTGAATGTGAACTACTTAAAACAGAAAATATGTTTATAGAGAGGGGGTATAATAAACAAATAGTGGAAGAATCCAAGAATAAAGTAAAAGAATGTAGATATGGAATAATAAATAGGCATAATAGTGCCTTGAGGAAAGGTGAAGCAAATGGAAATAATAATAATAATAATAATGAAGTAAGAAGAAGAGGTAGAAACAAGGAAGAAAAAAATGTAGGGGGTGATAGAGACGTTTATTTTGTAACAAAGTTCAATGTTCTGACAGAAGCTATGTTTAGGGAACGTTAAAAAATACTGGAAAATGATAATCAATGACAAAGATTTGAAATATTTGTTAAAGAACCAGATAAAAGTTTCTTATAGAAGAAGTAGAAACTTGGCTGATATAGTGGTACATAACCATTTTATATCACCTGAAATTATAATATATCCTAATATAAAGGATAAAAAAATGGGAACCATGGCTTATAAAAAGTGCTCAGTGTGTAGACATGTTGTGGCAGTTTTTCCAAAAATAAATGGTGTCAGATTTACCCCTAGAGATCTTTATACATGTGGCACAGAAGAAGTAATTTATGCTCTCAGATGTAGCTGTAACCTTTATTATATAGCGGAAACAGGGAGAGCTTTTAAAACGCACATGAAAGAACACATGTTGTTGTTTGTCTTTCGGCTTTTTCCAGGTTAGGGGTCGCCACAGCGGAACTCCAGCCCGCTAATGATTGGCAGTAGATTTTTACGAAACGCCGAGGTGCAAGCTCGATGCCCAACCTTCAACGAAGGCACGCCCATTTACACACGCATGTCTTTCAAATGCTACCCAACCGTGGGGAGGACATGCAGACTCCACACAGAAGGCCCTCTCCCAAGCCAAGCTGAGAATCGAACAGGAGAACCTCTTGCTGTGAGGTAACAACGCTACCGCCATACCACCGTGGCAGACATGGGACATTAAAAATTGTAAAATAGATAGTCCTTTAGGACAATACTTTATAACTGCACACAATGCTAAGCCAGATTGCTTACAAGGATCCATTCTGCAAAAAATGAAAGTTTCATTGTGTGATGTTTCATGTATTAAAGAAAAGTTGTTGAAAAAAGAAACTCTTTTCATTTTAAAGTATAATACTTTGGAACCTTATGGGTTAAACAAGGAAGTAAATTGGAAATATGTAATTTAGTATATTAATTATTTGACTGATTGCTTAATTAAGTAAGTATCTTGATTTTATTTGTGTATAAATACTAATGAAAATGTGAATGGATTTGTACTCGTTGAAGGCTTGGTGCCGAAGCGCTAAGTTGGAATTAAATTGCTGTGGCTGATGTCCTGAGTCTTGTGTCTGTGATTTTTTACTGTGGTATAAGTATTATACAAGATGAGGACTGACTGATGTAATGAGTTTATATGCAAATATACTGAAATGAAATATGCCTTAAGAGCATTAAGGAAAATTCATATCTGGTGAATAATAGAAAAGGTAGCATTTGTGTGTATTTTTGATAGAATATGGTATCAAAAAATGGGCATAGAGCCATGCATTCTCCCAGTGTGCCTATAAATTTCAATTTAAGGTTCTGATAGAGAAAGGATATAGACATTATACTGAGCTTTAAAAAGATTATGTTTTAAAGCACTACAAACACATTTTTTCAGATTCAGATTTATTTTTCTTCTGCAAAACAATATGTATGAGCTGGATGAATTTTTAGAAAGTTTCAAATCAAACAAGTTTATTCTTAAATTCGTCCACTATGTAGGGGTGAAGAAGTGAATTATTTAGATATCCCAGTGAATATCAATATGGGGTTATAGAATGTGGACTAAATTACGCAGAAAAAAGATGGCTACTTGATATTTTCTTTCTTGTGCTAATCTTTTTTCAGCATGTTTAATCAAATCTTTTCCTTTGGGGTGAAAAAAATGTCTATCCTATATGAAGATTATCTTTTAGAGGCTTGGAAATAGTTGATGTGTTTTTAGACAGGCAGTAGGATGCACATTGCGGGACAGATGAAGAAAGGAGGACATCAGACCATAAGCCAAATTAACTTTAATTGCAGAGAAGGTCAAAGAGAACTGAGTATAGTGGTTTGGTCACATGTGCAGGAAAGTAGACTATCTGTGAAGATTTGGAGAATCCAGGAGTAAGGCAAGAAGAAACATAGGTATCCAGTAAAGAGATGGATGGATTGCATGAGACAAGACCTGCGACAGGTAAGAGAGTGATACTGACTTGAGGCAGATGGTGACAGCTAATGCAACACATTGACCCTGTGTAGAAAATGGGATAAAGAAGGATATGACAATGACGACAGGGGTGACAGACACACAACTGGTGTCAGAGCCATGGACTAAAACTAAATAACAAGAAATGTATAACTGTATCCTTTGGGAAGTCATCCATCCCTGGAAACTATCATACTGACAACACACCTCCTACAGATGACCCAGTAGTCAGGGACTTAGGGACACACAGATAGTAATCTAGTCTTTGATCATCACGTTTACAGTGGTGAGGAAATCATTCTGTGTTGCACAACTTATAAACAACGGTACGCGTCTGAGTCCAAGGAAGTCACTGTTCCACTGTATTCAGCATTCGTCAGACCTATCATTGAGTACAATGCCCCCTTTGGTATGTGCCTAACCAAGCATATCCAACAACTGGAATGTCCACAGAGGTTCCTCACTAAAAGAATACAGGACTTAAGTAATATGTCCTATGCAGACCACCAAAAGGCCCTATCCCCGTTTTCTGTCTCCTATAGTCTTTTGGGGAATATCTATGTCTGGCATACAGGGCATTTTCAGATCCCACTCTAATGGACCTCCTGCATATCTACAAAACAAACAGTACCAGAATTACGTGTTGTAAAGACAAACCTTGCCTGTAATATAAATAGGACCTGCTGGAGAGATAGGCATGTATCCCAGAGACTACCCAGTCTATGGAACAGGCTCCTCATCCATGTGAAGCAGAGTTCTTCCCTAATCCATTTCAAGTGTAACTTGGACAATTGGATGGGAAACCAGAAATTTATCCCTGGTTTGGCACCTATGTCTCTGATGCAAACAGGTAACCTGTAAATGGTTCCTCTCCCAGGCCCATGCTTACACTTATCAATAATATCAGAACTTGTCAGAGATTTGGGATGCATGGCTAGGCTTAAAAAGGCTCTTGTGGTCATTAGCCTAGTAACCACCTATAAACCTATGAATAAAGACACTGGAACACAAGGTGATATAATACCTTTTATCAGACCAACATAGGGTAACCTACATTTGCCTGATAAAAGGTGTTAAATCACAACTATGTTCCAATGTCCTTTTCTTTTCTGTTAGTGTATTAGCATGGCATTTCTTATTTTTTTTTCTAGCAGAAGGTGAGGCACTCAGGTGTGAAGGTTCCCAGCAGACTACTAAGGAAGAGCAGATAATACGTACAAGAAATGCTAAACATTATGATGTGGATGGATTATTGCTGAAAGAATGTCTGCCTGCTCACATTTTCAGAAATGAAAGGAAAGTCTGATGCTGCAAAAAAAATGTGCATCACTGGAACTTGGAATGTAAGAACTGTGAACCAAGGTGAAGTTAATGTTATTAAGGGTGAAATGTCAAGAATAAAGCCAAAAAGTCAAAAGTAACTTTATTGTCATTTAGATCTACACAAGTGTACATTAAATGAGATTCCATCCAATCAGCTCATCATGGGACAGATGAAAAAGATGTCACATACATAGAAAGACAATTTAAAACATAATAATACTACCACCATCTTATAAACTCTACACTTATGTATATAGCGACATATGTTCCTAAAAACATACATTTAAGATAATAAAAACACACATCTAGCAGCAAAGTTCAAGTAATAGTATTGTATACGAACCATATACCACATTATGGGTGAACAAGCACATAACAGTAGCAGCTGAAGAAAAAATATTGCACCCGAGTTAGTAGTATAAATGATAATGGTTGGTTGGGCTTAATAAATAATAGCTAAAATAATATTGCACAATGAATGGGAAGTCCCAACTTCCTGACCTGTCTGTGATCAAACCTAATGTTGGAATTAAGAAGTTTGATCACCTTTGGATAAAAATCGTCTTTGAATAGAGTTGCCCTACATCAACTACTGCGGTAGCTTTTAGCCAATGACAGACTGTTTGCAAAATGAGTTGCATCATTTAGTATTTTGGAGGTTATCTTTAGGCTCCTCAATGTATAAAGATCCTAGATTGTGGGGAGACTAATGCCAGTTATCCTCTCAGCAACTCTCACCACTCTCTGCAGTAATTTCTTATCTGCAACCAAACAGCTCCCTCTTCATACCAAAAACCTGGATGTTAGGATGCTTTCAATTGCTTCTCTGCAGATGGTGGAAAGTGCTGACAATGGTAGTTTCACCTTTTTGAGTCTTTTTTCACTGTGTGTCAGGTGTTTCCAGACCAAGAGTGATCATCAGAGATCTGAACTCTGAGGAATTTGGCACTGCTTACCCTTTCCACCATCTGTCCGTTGATCAGGAGCAGTATATGGGGTGTTTGCCTCTTCCTGTCATCTACAATGATCTCTTTTGTTTTATTTACATTCAGATCAAGGTTTCTTGCACACCAGGCAATCAGTATGTTAACCTCTTCTCTGTACGCACTCTCGTCCTTCCTCCCGATGAGACCCATGACTGTGGTGTCATCAGCAAACTTAATGATATGATTTGTACTGAAGTTTGTTGTGCAGTCATGGGTTAGGATAGTAAACAATAGGAAGATGAGAATACAACTCTGAGAAACACCTATGTTAAGTATTATGCTCCTAGAGGTATTCTTGCCCACACAAACCTTCTGTGGCCTGTTAAAGTCCAGGATCCAATTGCAGATGCCCAGGTGTACTAGCTTATTGATCAACTGCATAGGGACAACTGTGTTAAATGCTGAGCTAAAGTCAATAAATAGCATTCTTACATAGTTGTCCTTGTTCTCCAGATGCTCAAGAACAAGATGCAATGTGACTACTATTGCATCAGCAGTAGATTTTTTTCTCTGTAGGCAAACTGCAGTGGATCAAAAGTCAATGGTAGTTCCGCAGTCAAGGTGTTCCTTGACTAGCCTCTCAAAATATTTCATAATTGTGGACGTTAGTGCAACAGGCCTGAAGTCATTCAAGCTGAAGGGTGAGGCTTTTTTGGGTAGAGGTATATTGTAGGTCTGCACAGCTCTTTAACACCTTTTCCAAGATGTTATTTTTGTTGTTATAAACAGCATGAAAATTAATGAACTAAAATTGACTGAAATAGATCATTTTTACATCAGATCTACTGTGATCATGAAATGGAATAACTAGTTAATAAAAGGATGTGAAAAATCAGTGATTGGTTATAATCCAGATACTAATAAAATGACCTCAATCAGATTGCAATGCATGTCATGCAAAATTCCACAGATGCAAGCTTATGCTCTGACTACAGACACCAAAGAGAAGGAAATCAGTTTTTTGAAGATCTGCAATACCTTCTGTTAATAACACTTTTTCTTTTGGCTTTTCCCAGTTAGGGGTCACCACAGCGGATCACCTGTCCGCTCATGATTGACAGTGGAGTTTTTATGATTTCGAGTTACCAGCCTGGCGCCCAACCTTCCACTGAAGGCACACATGGACGCACTCATGCCTAGGGCCAATTTAGAGTATCCAATCTACCTACAGCATGTCTTTGGGATGTGAAGGAAACCGGAGCACCTGGAGGAAACCCACATGACCACAGGGAGGACATGCAGACTCCGCACAGAAGGCACCCTAGCCAAGGATCGAACCAGAGAACCTCTTGCTGTGAGGTGGCAATGCTAGCCGCTGCACCACCATGGCCACCCACCTTCTGGAAATAACACTAATAAATTATATTATGTTTATCATAAGTGATTTAAATGCTGGGAAGTCAAACTACAACTGTAATAACAAAGAAATTTGGCCTTGGAGTATGAAATGAAGTGGGACGTAAACTGCAGAATTCTGAAAAGATATCTGAAAATATAACTCACTGAACACAGAAAGCACTGTCTTTCAACAGCCAAAGAGATGGTGTTACTTATGGATTTCCCCAGGTGGCAAATACTGAAATTATTTTAATTATATGTACTTTGTAATTAGGGAAGAGGGCACTCTATACAGTCCACATAAATTATACCTGGACCTAAATGTGACACAGACCATCAGCTTTGTGACAAAGTTTAGAGTTAAAATAAAGAAAACAAGAAAAGCCTGAAGGCCATCTATGTAAAATGATCAACAACGTTCCAAATGAATATGTGGTGGAGGTGAAGAACAGATTTCAGGGATTAGATAGATAGAGCAGCTGAAGAACTGTGGACCGAAGTTTGTGATACTGTGGAGGAAGTGGCAAAAAAAGCTCCAAAGAGAAGGAATATTAAGAAGGTAAAATGATTAACAGTGCAGGCTTTAGACATGGCCAAGGAAAGAATTCAAGGAAAAGTCAAAACAGATAAGAAAAACACGTCAAGCTGAATGCAGAACTGCACAGACTAGCAAGAAGAGATCAAGAGGAATATTTAATTCAGCAAAGAAGGTAACAGAAATAGAAAGACAAAAGATCTCTTAAAGAAGATCAGTGATATTAAGGGAAACTTACATATAGAAGCAGACAAGATGAAAACAAAGGTGGGAAAGACATCACAGAATGAGACGATATTAAGAAGAGGTGGCAGGAATACACAGAATATCTTTATAAGAAGGACTATAATATCATTAATGTATACAATTATGCATTCACTGATCTGCAGCCAATCATCATTGAGAATGTAGTAAATTTATATTCTATCCCCAAAGAAGGATAATGCTAAACTGCACTCAAATTTTCAATAGTTGCATTTCTTTCACATGTCAGCATAGTAATCCGAGAGCTAGGCTTCAGCAATATACATAACATAACAATATACTGAGTACAGCTAGAAGGACATGCTGGTTTTAAGGGCAGAGGTACCAGAGATCACTTTTTGTAACATCTACTTAATATCATAGAGAAAAGTAAGGGAGTTACAGAAACATATTTATTTCTGAACACCTTAACATTTAAGTTATTACATGAGCATCACTGCCCACCTTTGAGGAACAGACATATGTTCTATGGCTCTACTTACTCAAGAGATCACTAAGCTATACACTTACATAAAACACAACTTATTCTGACCACAAATAAAAGAGTCTGGAACTAACTATCCCAGAATATAAGAACATAGACAAAAACTTTCACGGGGACAGCAGGAGACGAAACTGGCAAAAGAAAACAAATGCACGTATTCTGTTGATTATTGTTAAATCTGCATATATAACATGAATCTAATTTTGTGTACTTTGTAATGTTATTTTGCTTTTGCTTATGACATAAATGTTATCATCGGCTATGTCACTACTATTGTATGGTTTGCGTACAGCTCTGTATTTGTCTATGCCTAATGACCTAGGTCATGACTGAGAAAGTGTCAGTGAACAAATTCATTTACCCACTTAACAAATTTCCTGAACTACATAGCTTGTAAATCAGTAACTTGTATCAAACCTAATTCTAATGCTTTTTTAATGAAAACAAAATCCTAAGGGCATGCTGATCATGGATAAAAGCTGTAGCAACAATCCAATTACTACTACTTACCAGTGCATTTTTACTTGTTCTAGGTATTGTAATCCTAACTTAAAGTATCTTCTGGTAAATGTAAAAGTGGTGAACTGGTAATACATCTGTATTATTTTCCAAGAAAAAATCCTGATTGTTGCTGCAGTAAAACTATATTAATGTTATCAAACCAAATCATGCCATCAATAATATATTACCCTACCTCCAAAATCTTGTTCTTCCTCGCATTTTGTATTTCTATGAACCCTTTTGGTGAATGTGGTCAGTGTTACACTGAATCAAAGCACTAGATTTATGGGGGGGGGTTTCTATATTATGGACTCCTGACAGCTGACCATCAGATGTGCCCTTGGCTCTCCCCTTACCCACCAAACCTACCAAACCCAACTGGCCTCCCTGACTAACTCTGACCCAGATCGAGGTACCTGGGCATAGGAGTGTACTTCCATTAATTTCCCCATCCATTCACAGCCCAGTAACACCCTACTGGTGACTTATAGAATGGGCTTCAGCAACGCTCTACTCCTCATATTTGTAAGGGGCTATCACTGACCAGACACCATGCCCGCCCCAGGTTGCACACATATGTGGTCATAACTTTCTTACCTTCAGAATAAGGAACAAATCCCAAACTGAGCAGGAACACTTCATAAAATATCAGTATTGTAAACATGAGAAGATGGCAGAATAAGAGCATGTGAATTAATATGCATTTTTCCTGAAGTGAAAGGAGTCTATAGCACTAATTATTGTCATTACTTACTAAGTGTACTCTATCACCTGTTCTCTTCAAATCACCAGGATTAGGAGGGACAGAGCAACACTGAGTCAAAATCAGGGATATCCCTGAAAATCAGGCACATTTGAGAGGTATGCATTTGGTTGTTTCCCTGTTCTCCACCAGGGAAACAAACTATGTAAATTCTTCCTGAGTGGTGCCTCCCCAAGATGAGCATGTCTAATCTTCTTGCACTTTACCATCATTAAACACCCAAACCAGTAAATGAACCTGGATCACCTGTACCACGGTTAAGGTTTTATCCCTTGACACCATCAATGCAGGCCATTGCATTAGAATTATGTTAATGCATAACAGGCTACCTGGCACTGTACTTGTTGTTGTTGTTTGTCTTCCAGCTTTTCCCGGTAAGGGGTCGCCGCAGTGGAACTCCGGTCCGCTAATGATTGGCAGTAGATTTTTACGAACGCCGAGGTGCCAGCTTAACGTCCAACCTTCAACGAAGGCACGCCCATTTATGCATGTCTTTCGAACGCGGGGAAGACATGCAGACTCTACTGGCACTGTACTAACCATTCTAAAAAGATACAATTTTAGCATGTGCATTTCGAGTCCCTTGAAATCTGAGAACATCAAGAATATGCTATGCATCATTCAGTTAATCTACATCTTATTTCCACGATTTAACTCCAAAGCGATACCATGATCCTCTTTTGTCTTCTCTATAATTCTATGCTAAGAACTGCATAATACTTAGTGCGTTTCTTATTTTGTATTGGTGTTTTTTATGGGGTTATGGACTGAAAACACCTTTAACTTAGCTCTCCCTCTTGAGTGCAGGTGAAATCATAATTAAAACATGGCTATTTTTTTTCAGAGTATGTAACAATTTGGTTTTATGTAACAGCTCATCTAGTTTTATTTATTTTGCAGGAATTTAAATGTATAATATTTACATAAGTTTAGGGGATATGTACATATGTGTCTTACACTATTTAGATGTTTCTGAAAAAATAAAGTGGCATACAAAATGTATTCAAAATGTGGGAAGGGTATTCTAAAGGGCAAATGAAGAAAAGATGGTCCACTGAGTAATCAATCTCTCTAAAGTGTAGAAAGTACTAGATTTAATTGTAACTGAATGTTTTACCCAGGATTAAACTGTTTTTCTGTACTTTCACTGGTGATTTGTTGTTGCAGAACATGATTGTCAGTTCTGTCGAGAGTGTTCACACGAAGCATCTTGTAATGAGAAATCTTTCAGTAGCAGTTCACTCAGTATATATATTGTAAAGCTCTCTCAAGCACATTCATTATGATGGCTGCTTTTATTTTAGTTAGTTATTTATTTTTTGCTGCTGAGTTGTTTATTATTTTTCAGTATGAAGTCAGCTAGACTACACAGGTCAGATGGATTAATTTATTTTATCATTCACTTGGAAGTTCTGCACTTTTTACAAGCAGGTAATTTTGTATTTTACACCTTTAAGAATTTCAAAACATCCATCTGCATTATAGAAATGAAGAAATTGTTTTTCATCCATGGAATCATGCGGAACTTTCAAATGCTAAATTCAGAATTTAAAGGTAAGAATTGCTTCAGCATTATATCTACAGAGCTGGAAACTGAAAAGGAGGAAACTGAGAGAGGAATGTAGAAAATGGAGCCAATAATCCTTAAGTACACAGCACTGAGTTATTACTATGAATGTACAGAAACTACAGGATATCCAGTCTTTTGTGCATCATGAAATTCATTGCAGTCCTCAGTTCTTTACTGAGTCAACAGCATTGTAGCTTTTATTGAAAAGATGTTTTTTTTTCGACAATGTCATACTGCCTAGAAAGTGCATAGCATTGCATTTTCAGTGGTTGCACTTTAATAATGCACATTGAATTCATCTTTGAATACACTGGTGTCACCTAGATTTGCTGGCAAACAATACAGCATCTCCTAAGCCAACTCATGTTTATACTTGTGGGTGTAACAAAACAGCATACATTTACAAAGCATTAAATCCATTTTATGTACTTTTGCAGTGAAATGAAATGAAAAGAAAATCATATTTCTGACAGGTGTTTTGTTTTAATTTCTGAATACATTGTTTCTAAAACTATCGGATAGTGTTCTTTGCTCAGGTGCCAGCATTTCATTCCCACATCAATAAATGATTTTCACAAGAACAAATGACAACAGGAGAAAGTTAGATAACTAAATTATTGCATTGGCTAAGTTGTTTCTGTGTGGTTGTTTGGTTTAGTGTTGTGTGCAATGTATTTGATGGATGCTGCCCTATAACAGTACCTATACTTCTGGTATTGAGAAGTACTGCTAGCTGGTTTAAAGTCCTCATTTTAAACTCAAGTGAAAAATACCAGTGAGTTTAAGAAATATACCAAACAATGAAAGTGGAAAATGTTCACCAAAGGTTCCAACTGACACTCCAAATACAGCAAACAGCAAAAAGAAAGCTGGAACCACCATCACCTGACGAAGGGGCAACACCCAAAAGCGCTTATAGAGCTTTTTACTTGTTTTTATGAGTCTGTTTTAATAAATATTGGATTACCATACAGCCTGGTGGTTCCAGCTTTCTTTTTGTTGTTAGTTTAAGAAATATATGAACCATAACAATGTAAAAAATATTAAAATTTTAAAATATATAACTGGATGAATTTCTTCAAACACATTGTTTTGTCCTTCATAAAATGTTGTGTCTTTCGGCTTTTCTCAGTTAGGGGTCGCCACAGCGGAACTCCGGCCCGCTAATGATTGGCAGTAGATTTGTCCTTCATAAAATAAGATTTAAAATTTATAGAATAAACAGAGTATACTTTATGGTCTCGTATAAAATCTACATATATAAAATCTTTTCAGAACTCTCTCATTCCTTCAATACATCATACCAGTTCACAAGAGGAGTACAGAAACTACACAAGAAATAGCACAATATGGCAAAGTAGGACTATACATTTATTTAGGATTGCATTAAAAGTCCAAAGTGACATTGAATAATTTGCATTGCAAAATGTGTTTGGATTAGAGACAAACAATGAAAAAAAGTATCCTGACAGCTCCATAGACAATTACACATGCACTTTGAATGGATAGAAAGGGGGAGGAGGCATTAGGTTGTTAAAAAATGTGGCCAGCCCTCAGATATACATTTTCATTCTGCCTAGAAAGGCACATAACCTCGTAATTGGGTGCATAAATGATAGTATTCAGTTTCTTGTGATAGGACTACTATACATAATTCTGTCATGAATGCGGAATATGGTTATTTCATAAATAGCAGCTCTATGACTACCTAATGCATCTTTTTTTTTGTAATGTCAGAAGAAACCTGGAGCCAAAGCCTGTAACCATATAATGATGCTTATTAGTTATCTTTAAAATGTCATTCACAAACAAAGGAATATGTGTTGTTTTTTTTAAGTACTGGCACAACCATGTGCATACAAAAGTATAGGAGAGAGTGTGCAACGTCCCTATTAACTTTTTTGTGCACCTATGACAACTGTCAGCTGGCCCTTACCTGAGCCCTACAAAGCCTAGTACTACTTCCAACTCCCATAACTCATTAAGGTGGTATCCTGGTGACACCCACAGTCAGGCAGACCCTGGCTGTTACTAACTGGCTGGATATGGGTTGCTTTCAAACCAAAGAATGAAGTTGCCTAAAGATGGGCAAATCACACTGTAGCAATTGATCGCGTTTTTTCACAATAACTTTGTCTTCTGTATCAATCAGATAACAGTTTGTCTAGCACAAGCACCTTCACAATTTGATATGCACACTGCAAAAAGTCTACTAGCCAACTGTAACTTTAATTCAGAGTTATGTTTCTCCCTAGTCTCCACTAGTGAGTGATACAATGGTTGATGATCCCTTTTCCTCCGCTGAGATAGCTGAGCCTAGGTTAACTATCTAACTTTCCAATTTATTACATGATTTTGACTCACTGGCACCATAGACAGGTGCCCTTCCCTTAAACCAATTCATAGTTTCATAGTAGAATCTAGGTTACTGACTCAAGGGGCCTTTTTAAGCTTAACCACTCTTCCCAATAAAATTCAATATGTAATGGTTGCCAAGGGTTTTGTGGCAGTATATCTACTTGAGAATGGATGGCCAATTATTTACAAGCTTCCTCTCTTTAATAGAAACACAGCTGTCAGACCAGGGGTATATGTACAGTTCTACATCCACTGATCCAACTTTCACTTGGATAATTATAGGGTTGAACTCTGCTTCACATGGCTGGGATGCCTGTTCCAGGGAAAGGGAAGCCTCTGAGACACACACCTGTCCTTCCAGCATGTTCTATTTCTAATGCTGGCAAAATTTATGTCCCTGGATCAGGTGTTCCTGATGTTATTTGTTTTATGGATGTGCAACAGGTCCATTAGGGCTGGGCCAGAGGATGCCTTGCAGGCCAGGCATAGATCACTTCTCAGCAGCCTGTAGGAGATCAAATATAGGGATGTAGCACTGAGACACCTGCTATTGTTTTTTTTGTGAGGAGTTTCTGGGGAATTTCAGTTGTTGCATATGCCTAGCCAGCTACATACCTAAAGGGGAATTGTACTTAATGACTGGTCTTATGAGAGCAGAGTACATAGAACAATGACATTTTTGGATCTAGACGCACACCCCTTCTTATAAATTGTGCAACACAGAATGATTTCCTCAATACAGTGGACACCTGATGATCAAATGCCAAATCACTTTCTACATATATTTCCAAATTCCTGACTACAAAGTCTACTATTATGGGTGTATTGTTACTGTAGTAGTTTGCTTGGGTGGCTGTCTTTCCAGAAGATACTATGATGCACTTTTTAGCATTGAATTTTAGACCACGACTCTAGGACCAGTTATTAGTCTGTATCAGGCCTTCTTGGTTAATATTTGTATCTTGGTGGAATTCAATGATTGCACTTGACCTATACGTATTCCATTATCTTTAATGGAATCATGTTTTAATGTGTGAAAATCAGCTATACTGAATAACAGAATCTTTAATGCTTGAATTGATGATTTTACTGTCAGAACTATTAATGCTGCTTCCAGCAATCACATACTAAAGTCTTTGGGGATGACCAATCACTTTCTTTTATCAGGAAACATGGAAGCTTGAGACAATTCTGCCTTTTCATGAATCATTGGAATTTAGTATTTTTATAGACGAGTTATTTATTCACACCTCTGTCAGAAAAAGGAGGAAAACTTGACCAAGAATAGAAAAAATAACTTCCTTTTGGAGTGTAACTTATGACTAGGACAGAAAAGGAAGGAAAGTTGAATGCATAAAGATTTAGAGTACAATGTGTGAAACTGCTCTATAGCAATTTAAAAGCTTCAGTGCAGCTAAAAGCATAAAACTTAATAGATTACTAATGCGGAAAATCCAAATAGTTTTTGAGGCAATGGTAGAATTTAATTTAATCAAGAATTACTCAAAAATCAAGACATCAAAAACCTTTTACTCTTGTCTGTACTGAAAAATGCCAAAGAAGGTATAGAATGGGGTAGAGAGTTCAGCTCAGAGGTTTAAGGCCTAGCGCTGTTATTGAGCTTTCCTCAGTTTCCCAGCTGTCAGAGGTTTAAGGCCTAGCACCATTATTGAGCTTTCCTCAGTTTCCCAGCTGTATGACTCTGAGTTAACCACACTGTGTTTTCTCCATGGCTCTGGTGATGGGAACAAAATGGTAAAAACGTACAAACTATCTGTGGAATCACCCAGATATAAACTGACACGTGTGTAAGCATACATTAAGTCAAGTGTACGTATGCATGGAAACACTGTAGTTTATGTCCAGCTTCTCAGCTCTTATCACCACATTCCAAAAGAATCTGGGTTGCCATGTGAGGAAGCCTCTGTTATTATGCAATACAAGCTCAATACTGAATTTCTGCTTCAACCACAGCTCTCAACCTTTTACCTCCAGAATTCGGGACAAAGCAAAAAGATTGTCTTCTTAAGCACTGAGAAGTAATTTCAACAATTGACTTGCTTATTTTCATACCTTCTGATTAGCACCTTCAAGGCATGCAATCATTACAAGCACATGTTTAAGCAAAGATGCTTTGTTATGGCTATTATGAAGAAATCTTTATACTGTGGAGATAAGACTGCTTAAGAAATATGAGAAAAGAACTACTTCCTGGTGGATTGTGGAGATTTTATTACATAGTGAGTTCTAACATACTAAAAGCATAACAGGCAAATGTTGTAGGATCACAGGAAACATTCTTGAATAACACAGAGTGCAAAAAAACTACTTAAGTCAGAATATACGGCAGAAGGGTTCAAATTATAGGAACATTCCTTTTGCTGCTTTTATCTACCTGCTATATAATAGCTGGAGGAGTAAGTGATGGTAAAGGTAGATATTTTGGGTCAAATGATACTTACAGATTATTAGACTAACCATGTTTAGTACATACGTTCCTTCAGCAATAGAACAGGAGAAATTAAGGCAAATATTGGGGGCAATGTTTCCTTTTCAAGAAGGAATAACCATTTATATGGCATGCTGTAAAATGGTGTCATCAGTCACAGAAGTGGATGAGAGAAGTGAGAAATATCAGGGTACCTGGAGTGAGGAAATATTTCTAAGGATATATTAGGATATTGTGGTTAGTGTATCTTGCCTGCACACAAGGGATGAGGGGCTCCTACATATATTATTCTAAACAGTACAATATTTGTTTAAGAATAGGTACATTTAAATAACAATGAATTGTGTGCATTTAATGAATCATGTTGAAATGAACCCCATTTTATTACCTGATCATGCATTGACAGCCTTAGTATTACAGTTAGATGACTTTCAACAGCAGAATGCCATTGAAGGTTTCACAAGTATTTTCTCCAGGAGGAGAGGTTTAGTCAGTCATGGGTCCCTTTGTTTAAAAAAGAGAAAAAAATTGTAAGGGTTGAATCAGCCACTTATGTGGATGATTTTAAACAATATCAATCTCTTGGCAACAATTAAAATGAATACTGAAAGATAAAGCAAAATCACTGAAAACTTTCTGTGAACCTTGGAAGTTTTTTTTTTTTTTAACAATAGGCAAGCTCCTCTTCAGCCCCATGTCCTCTGAACTTGTATATTAATTTGCACAAATGAGAAAATTGAAAACTCCAGTGCCACTGAAGTTGTTACAGCAGTGTTTCCTCAATCTACTAGCAGTCATTAGCCTCAGATATAGTTTACAACCTCTCTTCCAGACCTCTCACTTCCAACAAATTATCAGTGTTATCCAAGGGCCTCTCTTTTATTCCTACAACAAAAAGTACATTTGAAGAGACCATACGTGATTTTAAACTTTATGTTAGGAACCTCTCCTTACGTTTAACTTTTAAAGATGGCTCTGGCCACCCTCCTTCTAATACTTTTCAACATCCGAGTACTTTTACACCACCTTTACATCCACTTTTAATAGCTTTCAGCAAATTAGTGGAAGATGATTTGTATAGAATGAGAGACAACAAACATAACAATGGTCGTATCAAATATAACTTAACCTTCACAGAGAATGAAGCATTGAAGCAGTTAAGCAGGGATCCTTTGATATGTATTAGACCTGCTGATAAAGGCGGGGGTTTTGTTATAATGGACACTGAAGATTATATTAAAAAGATGCTATCCATGTTAAACAATGTACAATTTTATACACCTATAGAGATTGATTTGGTTAAGTTTTATTCACACAAGGTACACTCTTTTTTATTAGGCCTTTTGAATAGTAACATGATTGATTATAGCTTGTTCATGTTTCTAGATGTGCCAATACCCACGCTTCCCTCAATAAATGGTTTACCCAAAATTCATAAAGATCTGTTTGATCCCCCTCTGAGATCTACTGTTGCTGGCAGAGGGTGGATAACTGAACCTTCATCTATCTATATAGAAAACAATCTGCGGCCAGTGGTTGAAAGTAATAGGTACATTTTAAGAGATACCAAACAGTTTTTAACAGATCTTTACGATTATCTCAGAGACCTAGCAGATGTTACAGATGTTATTTTTGTTGCCATGGATGTGCACTCCCTATTTACAGTTATCCCCAACCAGATTGGTATGGAAATGGTCTACCGGTACTTAATTAGAGAATCTGATTTGCCTGATGTCAAAGTCAATTTACTCATGTCCCTACTACAATTAGTACTATACAATAACCTCTTTTACTTTCAGGGGAAATGTTTTCTACAAAGAGACGGCGTAGCTATGGGCACATCCTGTGCCAATAGCTACGCCAATTTATTCATGGCCCAGTGGGAGTTTGAATATATGTATCAGTTACCAGCTTTTGGAGAACGCGTCTTGTTTTATAGACGATTCGTAGATGACCTTTTTCCTTTTATGGAAAGGTACCATGGATGATTTACAATCATTCATTAGACTGATCAATACAGCTACCACATACTTAAAGTTCAGCTATGAAGTCTCTTATATTAAGATCCCTTTCTTAGATATTTTTGTTGAGAAATTACCTTGTGGACTTATTAACACAGGGCTGTTTAGAAAGCCCTGCCATAAAAATACTTTATTGCATCGCCTTAGTATGCATCCACAATACGTATTTAACAACATTGTTAAGGGACAAGCCATGAGGGTCTCTAGGTATAATTCCAGCTTTACAGGGTATGAAGGGGACCTATGTGATCTTAATGAAAGGTTATTAGATAGAGGTTATAGGGGCATTGATATATCCAAAGGCACAACTGATCTCCCTTCTTTAAGATTGAGTTCAGCAGCCCCATACTTCTCTGATAATTGGAACTTAGAGATTCAGAAAGAGAATAATAGAACCAACTCAAATAGAACAGCATTTTCCATATTCTACACCCAAGATGTAGGACCCATCAAGGATGTGATTAGATCACATTGGAAGATCTTAATGGTAGATACACATATTAAAGAGATCTTGGGTGAAGCTCCATGTTTCAGGTATAGAAATAAGAAGAATTTAAAGAATATACTCTGTGACAGAGGACAGCTTGCATCAACTTCCATTAATTTGCCAGCAGGTACACATACTTGTGAACAATGTAATTTTTGTTCTTACATTCACTCAAATGTCATCTTCATACATCCTGTTACTAGATACAATTACCATTTCAGAGTTTATGGAGACTGTCTCACTATTAATGTGATTTATTTAGCCACATGTCAAGCGTGTGAGTCATTTTATGTGGGTAACACTAACAGATGCTTGAAGGACCGTTTACGTGAGCACTTATACAGTATCAGGATGACACAGAAGACAAATGCATTGGCTAGACATATCTCAGAGTTTGGTATCAAGCATACATTCAAGTTTAGGATAATTGAACAGGTGTACTCTAATATTAGAGGAGGGGACATTAAGAATTATACAGAGAGCAGGGAGAATATTTGGATATTGAGGCTACGATCTGATGTGCAACCTGGTCTTAACACCATGTTCTCTGTTAAACCTTTTTTGAAAATGAGAAAGCTTAAAGTTCATACATAAACATTATTATTTTTATCATTGCTACGTTTTAATGTAAGCTATATAATATTATTCACATACTTATATTTTATTACACTTGTTTTTTATACATGTGGTTTTATATTAATGTGATGTATGGTTTAATTAGCTTTCATAATTTTGGTTGATTACTTAATTTCCCGCCTTTCAGGCTATTTAATGGTGCTATGACTTGTGTTTTTTATATGAGTCTGAAGAAGCCATATAAGGTGAAAGCGCTAACTCATTTTGTCAATAAATTATTTTATTTTATTCATCGCTGCTGTTCGTTCCAGAGTGTTTTTACATACAGAGTGACATTTCAGCTGTGTTCGACTCCTACTATTTGTTTTTTATATATTTCTACATTATTAAACATACAAAATGACAATGGCTGTGCTCAAAAGAGGCTACACTGAGCTGGAAAGAATTGGATGACCTATTTACATAGCAGATCAGGTAGGGAATGAAATAATATAAAGAAGGAACTCTTAGAGGTACTTTGTAAGACTGAAATAATTCTATATAAACAAAATAAATTCATGAAAACATCTCACTGTAACTTCATTTTGGAAATCTGTCAAATTCTGAATGTTGTAGCAATTTCCTTATGTTAATAAAAGGCATAGAGGTCAGTACATGTGATAAGAGTGCAAGGAACAGTGCTGCTTTTGAGGGATCCTGTACAGGGTCTTACAGGATTTAGAAGACATTGCAGTAGTTGTCTTTATTTAGCAATGGATCCGTACTTGGAGTGAATATTAGATTATGGTGAATATTTAGGGCTAATTGGGCTTCCTTTTACTTCTGTTAGTAGTACACAAAGACTGATGCTCGCTATAACAGCAGATGAAGTGAGTGCTGAAGCCCTTAGCTGAATGGAAATCCTGGAAAGTGAATTCATTCCAGCTGACTTCTTAACAGCTATGTGCTGAGATGTTAAATTCTGGATTATGACTTAGTCTGCTGCATTTGATCTAGTTCTACTGGACTAAAATACCAGCCCTGATAAGTGTTCTTCTAATAAAATCACTATGATGCTTGTACATCTTTTTTGTGCTTTTAGTAATCTAGCTAGGAAATGCTTTTTGTTTGCTCTAGTGAGAGTAGAGAGGAAACCAAGCACTTCTAGGCCTCAGACCACTGCAGAGCCTTGAAGAGTGTTATTTGCTATGATGCTGTGCTTGCAGCTGTGGTTTTGCACTGTGCATTGTATAGATAGATTCAGCCTGATCCTTATCTGTCTTAATGCAACCTATCGCTCCAAAATCTTGTTAATTACAAAGAATAGTCAGATATATATACAAGTGCATCCAGCTTTTTACAGTTGCACGATGGGCCGTTCTCTATACCATGTATCCTACAAAGTAGCCTCTAGCAGCTCACAGCTGTTCTGCATTGCCCTAAGCAGCCTATAGCTGCTCTACACTGCCTAAAGCAGCCTGTAATTGATCCAAGCAGCTCATACTTTACATTAACTTAACTATACTGCACTGTCCATTGTCATATTTTCAGCTGAACTCAAATTACTTTGTTTACTTTAGTTAGTTAGGCAGTGCACCCCTATCAACGAAACCTAATTTACCTCATTTAGTTCATTTAATAAAAGGCATACTGCTAGGAATAAATCTAATTGACCTCATTCAGGTCATATAACAACTCAATGTAAACTCTCTGCAACAAAATCTGCATAGCTACATTTCTTCACAGTATAGCTCATTAAAGGTCACATTAACTGGTTGGAGTTCTGGCAGTTGGCCCAACAGGTTAAGGCTGTGAACTATAGTTCCTGGTTACAGGGTTTGATTCCTCAGCCAACATTTGCCAACCATGTGACCTTGAGCAAGTCATTTAACCAGACATTGTTCCCAGGTTGCCCCTGAAAAGGGACTGTGTCCAGTGGCCTCCCCAACTAACAAGTGGGTATTATTATCATTATTATTGACTATATACATATATATATATATATATATATATATATATATATATATATATATATATATATATTGACTATATATAGCCTTCAGTGCAATCCTAATTAATGCTCAGAAATCTCTGGACCAATAGTCAGTTTCCTTATTTCTCTTCTGCTACCTGTCTCAAAGTACTTTGTATCCTTAGTTAGTGTAGTTATTGCCAGTTTATTTTCATTCTAGCGATCATTACAATGTCAAATCACTAAATAACACAACCAAAACATCACTAGATAAGAATGCCAAGGACTACTTGTTTGAACACCCAAACTTATCCCTCCCCTCTCAACCCATGTTAGCACTTGTTCCTGGGACCATGCAGGATTCAATGTTCGATGTTGTTTGAACAAGTAGTCCTCAGCATTCTCATCTTGTGACCTTCTGGTTGCATTATTTGGTGATGTCACATTGGAGCGATCGCTAAAAATGAGAGCAAACCATTACTGCCTCATGCTCACATATAAACTCTAAACACAAGAAACAATGCTTCTGAGAAATGCAAATATTTAAAAATATCAAGGCCTGACTATCACAAAAAATGGATTGTGAGTAACACAAACATCCACCACATTTTACACCAATACACACTAAAATGTCTTGCACTGAGGCTGTAAAAAAATCATTGTCAAAGCCTCCTAGTGCCGTGAAATCTAGGTTTCAACAAAATCCAGCACCACACCAGTTACAGGCATGCTTTCCACAGTCTTCAGCAGTTTAGTTATCTTAAATTCAGTAAACCAGACCACTCTACAAATGAAAACCTTTTAGTGAATCTATAGTCAGGCACACTGATTCTCGTCTCACTAGTCTGGACAAAGAAAAAGTAATGATGAGTTGTCTTTCATGTGCCAGGATTTCTGGCATTTTAGGGGCCCTTAAGGGTCTTTCACCTAACAAATATGACTTTAACATGGTGATGGTCCACATGGGGGCTGAACAATCTGGGACTCAAAACCCTTAGAGATACGCAAACAGACATATGAAAACTCTGCATGCATGCCACAAATGTAGGCAAGACTCTGGTCCTGAGTAAAATCCTTCCTGCTCTTAACATTAATGTTAAGGTACAAAGGAAAGATAATAGGCTTCAGCAATTGGCTAAATATGTGTTATCATTGCAGGTGGATCCTGTAGGTGCAGGCATAGAACAACATGCTATACAGTCCAACTTGCTTTGCAAAGGATGGCCTGTACTTTTCATCCAAGGCTTCTGAATGCTGGATAATGCCTTTGTTGCCTCTGTAGTGCAACTAATGGACATCCCAAAATACCTAAACATGATCACATTACAGTGGCACTTTTCAATGCTAGACATCTCAACAACAAGGCAGTAGTAATGCCACTAAATAATGGTGGCCCTACCACTGATCTCAGGATTTATAGGCCAAACAGCTTAACAGCATTATTTGCAAAGTCGTGGAACATATTATAGCTGACCTGATAAACTACAATAGTAAAAAGCTTAACAGGTTAGAGGTACAGCAGTTTGGCTTTGTCAAGGGCAGAACCTGCCTAATGGATCTGGTTAACTTCTTTAATGGTAACTCGGTATATTGAGAGTGATCATGCTATTCATGTGGTGTATCCTGACCTGGCTGACACCATCCACCATACTAACATAGATACCAAGCTTAATACACTAAAATAGATCCTTGTGAGCCAAGATGGACAGTAAACCGGCTAAAAGACAGAACCCACATGGTGGGCTAATAGATGAAGTTCACCAGTGGTGTCCAACAGGGCTCAGTGCTGGAATCACTCTTGTTTGGAATTTATTTTTGATTTCCAGACCATCAGCCAAGACCTCTGGCTAACCATGTTTGCATACAACTGTAAACTGGAAAGCAATGTCAAGTCCTTCAGCAAAAAGTTTTATTTGCAGTTATCTACTGTACTGAGAATGGGATCAAAATAAATGCTTAAAAAGTGCAGTATTATGACATTTGGTAAATAGCCCTCGCCCCAGCAAACAACATAAACAGCACCCCTCTCCAAATGAAAATTTTGTTCAAGATCTTGTAACTTAGTTGCTAATTCCCTCTCCTTTAATCATCATGTAATGACCGTAGGCAGACAGTCCTTCTACTTAGCACAGCTATTACCAAAAGAGTATCATCCAAATCTAAAGAGGTCATTGTCCCTTATATTCAGCATTGATAATGCCCACATTGGGATATACACAACTAGACATGTCAAACAACTCAAAAGACCTCAGACGTTTCTACCTATGAAAATCACTGGCTTAAAACCAGGAAAGAGTGGATTCACTGTCCCTTTATTCAGTAGCTTATAAGCTTCTGAAGGGAGATCTATGCTTTTTATTCCATGACATTAGTGAACCTGTGGGTCTGGATCTCTTGTATCAACACAAATACCAGAATCAGAAATCATCTTCATCCGCAAATAAAACATGGAGGAGAAGTTCACTGCACAGCACCTTCCCTACCACTGGAACTTGCTCCCAGATCACATTCAGCATCATGATACATCATCTTCCTTCAAACAGGAATGGGATGATTGGATGGCTATTTAAAAATTCCTGATTTAATTGGACTAGACCTCCAGCAAATAGGAGGCACAGTCTAAAGGTGGGTACTAGCAAAGCGTAAATGGTTGCAAGGCTCATTTGCCTTGGAATTCCTATGATTCCTATGGAGGCTGAAACAAGAGGAAGGACTGATGTCACTGCTTTCTCTTACAAATTTAGTACTTACATGCAATGTTTCTCCGCTTTCCTGTAATAGAAGCCAAGACATCTTTTATCTTGAATGAGGGGAAGGGACCTGCTATGCCATCCCCCTGATTATCCATTTTATTACATCTAATTATATGCTATTTATGACTATGATGACAAAATGACCTGTAGGCTGTGTATGCAGATTGAAAACTCTTGATCAGTGTGGATTTGTGGATAGACAGCAGACCTAAGATAATGATATCAAAATAGCAAGTTTAATGCAATGTGTTCAGGTTGAAGGAAAAACATCAGCGATCATCGTTATAGATGGAAAAAAGGTTTTGAATAAGATGAATAGAAATATTTAAAAAGGGCATTCTCAAGTCTGGACTACTTAAGATCTTTTTCAATTGTTTTTGTACTTTGTGACTTTGTTTATGAGTTAAATCAAGAGCTCAGTTGTCTGAGGAGTTTGAAATGACCTGAAGTACATACCCTCTGCCTGCTGTACTATTTACAAAATTAAAGTACCAACGCTGCTCCTGGTATCTATAAAGACTGTCCCACCATCAGTGTCTTCTATTCAGAAGATTGTATAACTGTAGTATCCACTCCAAATGATGTGCACAAAACAGGTTCCACAAAAACGGATTTATTCAACATATATGAATCTAAAAGCAAGGCAAATTGAATAAATCCGTTTTCATGGAACCAATCCATCATTTAAAATACATAGGTGATTGGTTCACATTCGACCAATAACAAAGCAGATATGGTTGAACCCACCAATAGTAATCAAAGAAAAATGATGGTTACACCCAGTTCTACAAAGAACACTCCCTTAACATCATGTTCACTGAGATACGATCGTAAACATTCCAGTATTAGAGTATGTAAAAACAAAGTATAGTAAACAGACAATAAATAAACAAATTGTATATTAAACTGTTGGTTGTTATCTAGAGATTGCCTTCAATTTCAACAAACAAGCAACTGAAGCTGCCTCATTTAGTCCTGGCCAAAAGTATGCAGAAAGGCACAATTGTCAAAATAGTTCTGCTTTTTCAGGTAATAACTACCAGGCATCCCCTCTATTCAATTCAACCACAGTCTGCAGTACAATAAATTTGAAATGATGACCACAATTCTCTAAAATGTGTCTGTAAAGAGCATTGGTGTATTTTTAGAGCAAATATCGGATAAATGTTAGCCAATTCTATTTTGTAGCTTTCGTTCAGTCTTGCCCACATAAAAACATGGGCAAGATAAACATAAAGCACAACAGACTACCTTTTTGCTATTACAGCATGGTTTACCATTAATAAAAATAGTATGATCATTAATCATAACCTGATTTGTTAAAAAAAAAATTGGTTGATCATGAACCATATAAGACAAATGTTTTTTATGGATAACGCTTCACTGATTCGATGTATTTGTAATACAGTTTTACATCTAAGTAACAGGATTGGATCTTGAAGTGTTTATTTGAGTTGTTTGGTTGAATACTAATTTTGTAGCGGTTTCGGATTTCATTCACAATGAGGTTGTGAAGAGGTGTGTATTTATACTATAATATGTTTCTATTGGTGGTCTGAGTCAAACAGGCCAATTTACTGGTTAAAATATGACCCAAAAGGAATATAACATTTTTGGCAATGCTTTCTGGTTGATTTTTAGTATTTTATGCATATAGTCCTGTTACGAAGAGTATAGTGATTGGATACAGGGCATTTTTACAAGATGCTATTGGTTAAAATAACTCAGTGCCATATTGGTGATATTTTTATAGTTTGACAATGTACAGCAGGGTTGCCATTCAGGTATTTCTATTTTAACATATTGGATATATGGAAAATTATTTGGAATGTCTGTATTTGTGATTAAAATGTATTTTGTATATATGATGTTTACAATTCACTAATGTGTAATATGCCTTTTTCCAAGAACAAAATGATTGGTCAAACTTATGACAAGTTATACATTGATTTGCCAGTAAGGCCTAATGGTGATTGGACGAGGGATAGCTGTACATAGGCTTTAATGTATGTTTATATGAAGGTTTTTATTGGTTGCATCAAGAGGGTGTGTATAATTTATGTAATTTCATTGGTTAATCAGGTTTTTAAAAAAGAAGCTTGTTTGAAAACGTTTTTTATCTGATGAAGTTCTGTTGGTTATGGGACAAAATCCTGTATGTGCGAATAAAAGGATAGATATTTCAACTTCAGCAGTGATTTGTGACTTCATTTCAGTGGATTTGGGCAATTTATTACCGGTGAAATTGTTTGTTTGCTATTTGGATTTTCTTCATTGTTTGCTAAATGACATGCTGCCCAACTGATGTACTTTTCTCTGTTTCTGTGTAATGTACAACATAAGATACATAACTTTTGTTTATGCAACAGTTATTCAATATTTAAATATTATATTGTTTTTCTATCACTATAATTCCCATAAAAGTGTACAGCTATTTTGTTTATGTCTTATTTTTTTTTGTATGTATGTGGTGGAGCTTTTCACCA
This sequence comes from Protopterus annectens, assembly GCF_019279795.1. Classification (NCBI taxonomy): domain Eukaryota; kingdom Metazoa; phylum Chordata; order Ceratodontiformes; family Protopteridae; genus Protopterus; species Protopterus annectens. The sequence goes on from NC_056749.1 coordinate 621,135,048, forward strand.
TGGGACAACTGAAAATGGGCCAACAGCCCAGTAAGACATTACCAGTAAACAAATGTAAATAAATCAATATTATAATAACCAAGTATGGGTAGGAATATGTTTGGTATCCAAGTATGTATCAATAGGTACACAATTTTGAATTTTTGCAATGCAGTACCTCCCATAAATTCCTTTACACACTAGATAAATTATACCTTGTATTTACCACTTTATATATAGAATGTTAGAGATGGACCCAGAGTTGGGAGAACACACAGCATCATAAATTTTGGTAGCATGAATTGTTAGTGATGTTTAAACAAGGCCTGCTACCAATTTTGGATGTCACTTAATTGTTTTTTATACATCTGTCTCCTGTGATGCTTTTTCTTGGTTACACATGGCTACAGGCTTGGCATGGGTGAAAGTAGGGTTTGCTTCCTCTCCTAATGTTAGCAGCAAAAGGTTATCACTTTCATATGGAAAATAAAAATGTCACCCATGCTAAAAATCTTGAAGCAGTAGTGAATTGCATTTCCTGTTAGAAAGATAGGGAGATTAGAGCTAAACATAGGTAAAAGTAGTAAGTTGTTTCCATGGACTCAAAACCTAGACTACAGTGATATCAAAGAGGAGAAGTAGGGGGTACAGAGACATAATATAACTTAAGTTTCTGCTGAAAAGCAAAACTCCCACTCTCCATTATGTGAATTATTATAATAGCATTACATGTTTGTACTTGGGATATACTTTTATCTGTTTTCTCTTATTCAGCATTGTACAATTTCTTCTTTATAATTTACAATACTTCTATTGCATTTCAGATGATTGATATTGATTCTTAACACCAAACATTCTTTCATATTGTTGTTAATTCTTATGTAAGGTTACATACTGTAATTTTTTTGTTGTTTACTATGTTTTACTCTTGTTGTAATATGAAACCTAAGCTAAGCCTGCAATTGGTCATTTCTTTAACATTCCCCTACCATGATAAACAAACAAACTGAGTGACTGATAAACAAAGAATCAAATAAATACTAATATTAATTGATCTATAAATCTTATTTTATCCGTAAACATAAACCTCTAAGATATATATATGTTGAATACCAAAACCAAAATAATATATCCACGGATAGAGCCAAGGAATCATAGCCCTGTTTCATCACCTCTGCTAACAGGGTTTAACCAGTCCTCACTTCCAAAATGCTAATTAAGAAATAATAAAATCAATAACAGAAAAAAACAACTCTCAAACTCAGTGAGACAAAAATGTAAATGTATGCCTCTGGACAAGCTGTTGAGAAACTTCACAACACAGAATGAATTTTTCATGAGTTGGATAAGTCAGCATATGTACTTTTCAATTTATATAATGGGTTCTCTAAAATGCAAAGTTTTTATTGTTTTATTCTAGACTATGTTAGTGAATTAATTATTTTATCTTGGCTTTGACTGCACACTCATAGGTACGATTCAATGGACATATGATTGTTAATAATGCTTAAGGTTATAGTTTTCTTGAGTCATAATTTTATGGTATGTGTTTATACTTTTTGCCCTTTCTGTGATAATATTTAATAAAGAAGTTTGCCTTTATAAAAAAGGACTGGTATGACCCTGCAAAATAATTTGTTCTTCTATGTTTCTTAGACCACTATGAACAGATGTGGCAAAAGCGATACACTACTGCTGTCTGCACACATCTATTCTGTTTACTATTATGGCATCAGCTGATGAAAATAGAGAGAATATGTGACATTCAGCATGCAAGTTTGCCTTATGGAAACTACTACTACTTAAAGTGGTACTGTTCTATTTATATTGATTTCATCCCCCCTGGACTTTAATTTTATATTCAGTTCATATAAACTAAGTCTAACTGTACTACACTATTGCCGCACTTGATGCTGATTTTGAAACCCTACACTTAATATGCAAACACACAGCATTTCAACAACATTCACAGCAGTAGAAAGCATTAGCCATTGCTGCCATAACAGGTACTGTAGTCATCAGGTAACCATCTTGGTAAGTTTTGTATATGTGGTTGTTTTAGAGTAACACCTGGTAAGAAAAGCTGCATCGGGGATGTTTGTTGCATCAAGAGTCACAATCAGGTGGGTTCTGAAAATTAAAAACAGACTCAATGCCACATTCAGAATAACATTCCAAATCAGGAATGCTTTACTCTTCCTGTTGTTTGTGACATCTCCTGGAATGTTTCACTGATACCCAACTATTTTGAAATGAAGTTGCTTTTGTCTTGCACAAACACCTTTTGTTACATCAGTTTCTCTTTGATCTCAGTAATGTAAGATACAGTTTAATGCAAGCTGATGTCACAAAACATTCTTACTGCTCTGGATACTCATCACTTGAATTTTTTACTCTCAGTAGTTACCTGTGATAAAGATAACACTCAGGTTGTTTTGCCAATGTTGTGTCTTTTGGCTTTTCCCGGTTAGGGGTAACTACAGCGGAACTCCAGTCCACTAATGATTGGCAGTAGATTTTTACGTGCCAAGTTGCCAGCCCTGACGCACAACCTTCAACGAAGGTACGCCTATTCACGCATCTCTCCACACAGAAGATGCTCTAGCTGAGAATCGAACAGGACAACGTCTTACTGTGAGGCGACAATGCTACCGCAGCACCACCACCGCAGTTCAGGTTGTTTTGCCAATATAAATCAAAAACAACCTGAACATTTCATATCTGCTCAAGATGAAGTAACACAGAAGAAACTGAGCATTTCTATTTTTTTATAACAATAACTTTTGATGATCAGAACAATGTCAACAAACACAGTAAACAGGGAACAGATTTACATGATTCCTTAATGCTCAATAGTGCATTAAAAATGTGGCTATAGCTTAGTATTTGATAATCCTTATTACTTTAACTCATTTCTTCACTCACTCAGCACCTAGCCATCTCTTATCTGCCTATCTACCTGAGTTTGTACCCCTCTACATTATACCTTAAACAGATCTACAGAATTGTTGAACCATAAAGAAAACAACTGGCCTACTAGCATTCACCCTCCATTTGTCAGTTATATTTCTCTTTTCCCTCACATCAGCCTTTACTTAACAGCACACTGGTTTCTATTATGTCAAATGGTTTGATCACTTCTGTAACCCATTGAGATTTAACTTCAGAATTTCCCAGCATCTCACCTTTACTGTCAAACTAGTGGGACTTAACAGATCCATCTGTTTTATAAAGTGATATAATACTAATATTAATTGATCCATAAATCTTATTTTATCCGTAAACATAAACCTCTAATACATATATGTTGAATACCAAAACCAAAATAATATATCCATGGATAGAGCCAAGGAACCATAGCCCTGTTTCATCACCTCTGCTAACAGGATTTAACCAGTCCTCACTTCCAAAATGCTAATTAAGAAATAATAAAATCAATAACAGGAAAAAAAACAACTCTCAAACTCAGTGAGACAAAATGTAAATGTGCTGCATTAAATCCTCAGCAATCAAATGTCCAGAAAGATGCTCACTGACAACTTTAAATGTGCAAAAGGAAATAAAATGTACTCATCCTTTTCATCCCCCAGGCAGTCACATGAACCAAAATAATATTCTGGTTTGCACAGCTAACAATCCCTTACTACTGTTACGTTCCATAAACTATACATTTACTCCTCAAAAAGCAGTTTAGCTCACAATATCGGATCTAAGATTGCACCATTATCATAAAGCTTGTTTTAAGTCAGTGCCGAAAGTTAGTAACAAGTAAATAGCATTTTAAACTAGCAAATATTTCAACATACTGAGTGTTGCCTAAGCAGCAGTGGCCCTGACCCAACAACTTAACTACAGTGCTGTCCATATAATTACTGTAGCCAGTGAGTTTATGAGTGTGCCAACCTGCAGGTCATCACAATGTAGTCAATGTGCATTTCTGAACCCTTATAAAACTAAAATAACCACCTAACATCCACTCCTATCCCATTGTAGTATAATGTGTACAGATTCTTCTCCTCCCATATTTTTATAGTTTGTGTATTTATTTATTTATTTTGCCATTTGTCATAGCATTGACAAGCATTCCTGGAAAAGCATCACACATATGTTTATGCTAAATAATTCTTCCAACTAACAACTCCAGCAATTTAATGACTAAACTCAAATGGCTCTTCATGTAATTATTTAAGTCTCTCACCTAGAAAAATAGCTTCATTTGTATTATATAATATTTAAAGAATTATTTTGTTGCAAACAGTTCTAAAAATTACTTGAATTGTTATTGTTAGCAAGTACACATACTAAATCTAACACATTGCAATGGACCTCACAACACATAAAACCTATTAATCCTCAGCAGTTCATATGTGATTATGCACCATAATTATCTTACAAATAACCTGATAGTGTCTAACAATTTGCCATGGCTGTAGTATTTTGAAACATTTGTGATCTAAAACCCATTTTCACAAATCAAATGAATAACAGTGATTTAGGAACATAATAAAATGCCAGACATAAGATAATGAACACACCAGAGTGTTAAAGTGTCAGTCATAAGGATAAAAAATAGACAGGAATATTAAAGTCATGCTCAAAAAAATAATAGCTCTGCACAAAATCTTTTTAAGTTACTATTTATAAAACTCCTTCTTTGTTAAGGACGGAGTAGAAATTTTATAATCACCTAGCTGACCCTCTTCAAAAGAAATCTTGATGAGTGGATGGGAAACAGAAAATTCACCCCGGGATAACTCCAGTGGCTCTATTCGACAGAGGCACTGGGAACAAAGGTTGGGTGACAGTAAACCAGGGTAATCGTATGGCTAGGCTTGTAAAGGCCCCAGGGCCATTAGCCTAGTACACACCTATGAATCAGTTCAGAAGAAATTGCTTCAAACTTTCCTTAATATAAATAACCATCCATGCCTAATGTACTGTAAGCTTTTGAATAGGTGCAATCAGGATCATAATAATATAAACAGTCACAAAATAATACATGTGCCATAATAGTAAGAGAAGGCCCTGCCTGATTTTCAGCCCTAGAGTCCTTTAAAACAATTTTGCTTAGAGAATTCCTTCCACACTAAGGTCTTCATCACTGCATTTTTTTACAGTTTAGAATTAGTTGACCCATCTGACTCAATTAACAACTGTCCACAAACCACATAATATGTTAAATTCTAACACAAACATCAATATAGCATTCTGAAATTTTTATAGTTCAAAACAGTTTTCAATAAAGCCTTATACACAGAAATAATTCTAAAACTGAACATGAATATTTTAAATCTTTTTCATATAAAATTAGTTTTAACAAGGCTTTTTGGATATCACTGCTGCAAAATGATAGCAAATAAACAGTTAAATAGACAACCGTAATATAGTAAATATTCCATAATAGTTGTAGCTTGCCAATCCAGATTATCAGCCCTAAATTGAGTCTTTTAAATCACTGTTACTTGGAAATCCCTTATGTAATTAAGGGCATTATTGCTACATTGCATGCAGTTCAAAATAAGTTATCACATAACTGACCTTTATAATAACTCTGCAGAAACAACCCATAAAATCTAATAGTTGAACAGAAATGCAACATTTTTGAAAACTTCACCATATAAAACTATTAGTAATGTCTTTCATATGGCATTAATTCAGGACTGAGCATGACTGTAATACTGGGAATTGCTAAAATACAAAACTAATTTAAACAATGGCTTTGGAATAATGCTGATTGAAGGTCATATTAAATAAACATGAAATAACGGCAGACAATATTAATACCATGTCCATCTTGGACACCAGCTCCATATGGAGTTAAGTCTTTACTTGGAGAACTCTTCCTTGTTAAAGATACAAGTATCACATTATGTCCAGTTCTTTAAACTGTTTGAACGTGGACATTTTTACATCAAACATACATTGTTCACATGACTGAGTTAGGTAACACAGCACTGTCAAGGTTCTAAGCATAGTTGTCAAACAGAAAACATATTATTTAATCACACAAGATTGCACCTGAAAATGGAACATTTTCAGCTTGTGCCCCTCAAGGCTCTGTTCTCTCAGCTGTCCACATTTTCACAGAATGTCCAGATTTTTTGCCTCATATTTTGGTCTGTTTCTCCAAAAACTGTGGTTTTCTAGCGAATCATTGGCAAATCATTGAGGACTGAAGTCAAAAATTAATGTCAGAAATTTGAATTTTAGTCTTCATAACTTTTATAAAATGTATGCTAATGCAAAACGTTATTTTATCAACTTTTTAAGTTTGCAAGAGCAATATTTAAAAATTGTCTCTATTTTTGGCTCTTTTTCTTCCCATTATTTATGGCTTTATATGGATTTCTTTCTCAAAGAGGTTGAGAGGTATGTTCTCAGTCTTTACAAATAACCTTTTTCAAGAACTCCTAAAAAATTGAACTTCAATCTTAATGTTGCTGCTGATGATACTGTTTTAGATCAGATAGATGCCACACACACCAAGCTCCAATACAAGCTGCAGAATGAACTTAATTATGTTAATGGCTAGAAAATATGGAATTAGTAACCAACAATAAAAAAGTCATCAACAATACTTTTGTCGACTCCAAAAACTAAAGCCAAATCAATGACTTGTCTAGAAAGACATTCTAGGAGCAGTAACTCAACAAAAATACTTAGGATTTTCACCACAGCCATAATTAACATGCCCATTACATGTAGAATGCACATCACAAGATGTCCTTACTCAGGTGAAGCTTCATAATCATATCTTTTTCTTATGGAAACCAGAAAAGAAATTTCAGTCCAAATGTTAATGTATAAATTGTCTTCCAAATATAGTATTAAATTCCTTAGAGAATGCATACTGCTTACAAACAGCAGTCAATACCATACATAGATTTATTGCCATTGTTTGTTCAGCAGGACATCTTTGTACTTCTGTAGAAATGGTCAGAAGGCTTCCTATTATAGAAAGAGCAACAGGATTAAGCTGTATGATATTCAAGCTTTTAAAATGTGGCTTCTAGTCACCACCATCTCTCAAACTCCAGCATTAATCTATTGAATATTCCCTTCACTTAGCAACTGAAGGTAATACAGAAGTTTATTAGGCTTCTCTTTACCAAGGCACTAGGAGAAAATGCCTTTACGAAGGTAACACCTATCTCTTGAAACAGACTGTCACCAGGATTCAGGAGGCTAATAGATTTTAAGAAATTCAGGAGGAAACTTCTGCAGTATTTCACTGCTGGGTACAGATGCAACTACTTTTGTACAAGAGAGTCCCACTAGTAAGAACAGGTAAAGTAACAAATTAAAGTTCACATGTGTATATGTAGAGTTGTTGGATCTTTCGGCTTTTCCCAGTTAGGGGTCGCCACAGCGGAAATCTGGTCCGCTAATGATTGGCAGTAGATTTTTTACGTACCGAGTTGCCAGCTCTGACGCACAACCTTCAACGAAGGTACGCCCATTCACGCATGTCTCCACACAGAAGACGCTCTAGCTGAGAGTTGAACAGGGCAGCGTCATACTGTGAGGCGTCAACGCTACCGCAGCACCACTATGTGTATATGTAGTGTATGCAGAATAAATGTGTGGGAAATTTATACCACAGACTACATGTGGCAGTCTTCTGTCTTTATATTTATATATACTGTGGCAAATTTATACAATTTACAATGTAGAAATTGTCTTAATACTTTATTTTTAATGAGAGTTGATCACGTCTAAGAGAACAGAAAACAATAAGCCTTATTTTATTTCATACAAACATTGCCTTTTTAAGTTCTCATTTGCAAAGAATGCATACTATAGAGTTACCAATGCAGTTATTTATATGATTCGGTATTAGTATAGTGTTGTTCTTGATAATTTATACAGTGTTGATCTTGACTTGTGTTTAATCTAAACTTTTTTTTTTTTTTTTTTTTTACCACAGGTCTGTATATCTGCCTGCTTGCCTTTTGCTCCGACTGAAATGGCTTTCTGTACCAGTCCACCAAACCAGTTAACAGAATAATTAAATATATAACTGAATATTGCAAAACTGCTCACAAGCCAAACTGCCCAGAATATTTGGTTGTGTAGTGACACAATTTGAAAAATAAGATTACAGGCTTTATTTTTATAAACTCAGCCCAGCGCTTTTTGATCTACAGTTAATTTCTCAGACAGGGCTTAGAGCTTCATTGCGTGTATCTTTCAAACTGAACTCTCTAAACATACTTTCAGGCAAGACATTACACTCTTGTCTCAGTATCGGGCTTAAAATTAACACATTTGCTGTTAATATAGTCTCTTTCAAGTGATTCTTTTTGTGGCAATATTACTGAGCTTCTGTCATTTCTATAGTAACATGATTCACTCCAGATGCATCCACTCCATTCAGAAATAATTTTCTCTGCTTTTGGGATAGAGACCAAACTGTCTGCACATGTATCTGCAGAAGTTACTTGCAAGCCCATCTATCCTCTTGTAAAATGTTTACATATTTAAAAATGCTTCAAATAAACTACAGTTTCTATACTCTGTTCATAACTGGACTACCTCTTTCCCCATGCCTATAACCACACCTCCACCTAAAGCAGCATCATGTCCACTGAACTGGAAGCCACTTCTCCACTTTGCTCTTATGACCACTAATTTCACTGTTTTGTTTTCACCAGCATGCAGTATCTGCTCATTCTCACATTATTATATGCAATACCAGGCTCTTTCTGCTTTATTTTTTAATTTTATTTTTCATTTTATTTTATACACGTCACAGTCTTCTGCAGGCTCTTTTATTTAACAGCTCATTATTTCTGCTGCTCAGTGCACATATTCAGAGTGCTTCATAAGTTATTCTTCATGTCACAGGCAGTGCGTATTCATGGGCCATGCAACTCTCAAACTCACAATCTTTAGTTTTATCAGCTCGGTTGCATATATAAAAATAGAATCCTGTGACCAATGGTTTTCAGTGAATCATCATAAATATACGTCAGATACGTTTTACACTGACAGCATTGCTTAAATCTATATTTTATATCAGCTTGGTGTCCCTTACTAAGATTATATGTATTAAATACCCTTGAGGTTTCATCTCAACCAAGCTAAGGAAATATGGTTACTTACCGCTAGCTCTCCTTTTTGTTTGTGCTCTACTAGATTCAACACAGAACAGATTTTTTTTTTTTTTTTGCAGCCACTGTTTCCATTTTTCTGCCAAATTGCCCTGAAGAATAAAGGCTGATGAATTCAGTGTTTGGATAATGCCATGACAAAAATACTGCTGAAATTAGGAGAATAATGCTGTTTATATTTTGATATTTTTCTGCAAAGTCCAGTATTTATTGCTGCATATGTAATATAAGAGGCATTAGACATTCCACACTATTAACCAAAATATATGTACTGGTTTTAGTGTTCATTTTGTCTATTTTTGTCATTTTTATATACACTTTTCTGTTTATCTGAGAGATTTCATTCCATTCTCCTGCATTTTGCAGTTTTCCGCTCATTTCATCTGAGGTTCAATGTATTTTTTATCTTTCAAAATACTCTTGACTGTCTAGTTGTATTTTTGTTTAAGCTCTGCTGTTTGTTCATCAGTATTACATGTGGTGATAGTGTAGTCAATAGTTACAGATGTATAACTGGAGAACTTATACATATTTCTTCTGAAAACAAGTCAGAAAACACAACCACCTATAGGAGATTCTCTTTGGCATTCTGTGTTGTGCCATCTTCCGTTCACTCACTTCTCACACCTATTGAATGTGAAGAAAACATGAAAGTTTCTTAATAAATATATTACATACTACTGAACATTAACTATATCATTGCTGGAATCTTGCATATTTTCTAGCTGCAGCAAAAGTCTTAAGCATTACTGGCATCTGGATGGCCCAGTCAGGGTCAAATGTGCTCTGCATATCAACAGCTAAATGTTTCCAATGTCCAAAAGCTGCTTATGTTTGATGTTAGTTAAAAGACCTAGCCCTGGTCAGATTTACTACTGCCTGCAGCCTTATTGTTAAGTCAGAGTTTGTTTCCACACTATTAACAGCTTATTAATCTCATAGGCATTTCTCTAGCCTATTGCATACTTATATTTTACTGTTAAACTCTTGTAGGTTTATGTCATCTTGTTTCTACATGAAAACCCACTTCTTCCACTCACAGGATACATAATGACAAGAGACACTGCATGGATCATAACTATTAAAAATAAATACATAACTAAAATGAAATAGAACTATAAGGATCTACTGGAAGTAATACATTTAATATAGACAACCTAAGTGGCCACAACAGATAATTTATCAGGGACTTTCCTCAGTAGACACAAAGCAGCTTGAAGCAGTAGGGACTGCTGCTTGTACATATGGTCTATTCTTTTGTTTTATTGTTTGCAGACAGTTGCTGCTGAAATATTTATTTATTTAATTTTACATTTGTTGACTGAGTTAGTCCAGCTGAGCGTTTGGCTCGTTTTCAGTGGAGGCCGGGGAGAAAAGCTCCACAGTGAGTTTTTAAATTTTACACACAAACAGTTAAGAAATTAGCATTATTAACTAAACTAACAGTTGACTAGATAACATTTACAATAAATCATACAGAAAAACACTTGGTTACAATGTCATGAAAGGAATAATGCGTTCATAATTCCTGTTTGGTTATATACAGTATATGTACAAAAGGAACAGCATGGGGATGAAGTGGTTAAACAGTGAGACAGAGGGGTAAAAGTTTATTATGATAGACAGGACAGGAGAGGAAAATGAGGGAGAACAAAATAGAAGGAAAGGATATAGTGGGAGAACAGGGAAATAAGAATGAGAGGACTGATGGAGGGGGAGGTATTAGAGGCTGGGGTAGGGTAGTTTCAGGGATGATGACTAACATGGCAGGACCATTTGTTTGTTAGGTATCTCTGAGTGGCTAGTTTGAAATGCTTGGCATGGTCAAGGGACCTAATTTCTTGGGGTAGTTGGTTCCAAGTTGCAGCAGGGTTATAGTTATAGAGTAAACATCCTGTTTTGGTTTTGGATTTATAAATCTGTAGGAGGTCTTGGTCTGAGCTACATAGTGTCCTGGTTGGGGAATATTTAGATATTATAGGTAAAAAGCTAGGGCAGAAAGATGGTATATAGAGGATGGAGTGGATAATTTGTAGTTGATATAGTAGGAGCAAATGAGGGAAATCGAGCCAGTCCAATTGTTTCAGGGATAAGCAATGGTGAGATTTATAGGTTTGGTTTGCAGCGAATCTGGCCACCTTATTATAAGTAGTTTCAAGTTTTGTAATGAGTGTGCTGTTAAGGTTTGTGAATAATTGACAGCTGTAAAGAAGGGTGTGAAGAAGAAATGCATGGGAGAGAGTTATTCTGGCTGTGTTGGTTAAATGTCTCGTTGCGATAAAGGAGTCCAAGTTTCTGGTGAGTCTTTTTGAGCGAATTAGTGACTTGGAGATCAAATTTAAGCTGGTCATCTATTACGACTCCCCGCAGTTTAGTGCTGGGTTCAGCAGTAATGATAATGTTATTGCTTGATAGGATGGAAAAAGTAGTTTTGAGATTGATGAGGTTTTTGGGGAGGAAGTGTAGGAGCTTAGTTTTCTTAGGGTTGAGAATTAATTTATCACAAAGCCATGTCTCTATGGTGTTGAACGATGTTTGGGTAGTAGAGTGGAGGTCAGATAGATTGTCTGCAATGGTGATGACAGTTGAATTGTCTGCATATTGTACAAGTGTAGAGTGGGGACAAGAGGTGTAGAGTAGGTTAGTGAAAATATTAAGGAGCAGTGGCCCATGTATGGATTCTTGGGGGACTCCCATTGGCAGGTTGGGGGGGCAGTGCAGAATGCTATTTAACAGCTTGCTGGCAGTTAGAGAGATAGCTAGAAAACCAGGATATGGTGGGAGGAATGAATTTTAAATGGGAGAGTTTGTCCAAGAGGACGGGGATGGGAGACGGTGTCAAAAGCTTTGGAGAGGTCGAGGAACAGACATGAAACTAGTTTATTGTTGTCACGGGCCATTGATATAGTATTGATGAGGGATATTAGTGCAGTTGTAGTACTGTGTTTGGGATGGAATCCATGTTGTGTGTGTTTAAAGGCTCTCTTGTAAAAGGTACTGCATTATCTGCTTGTGAATGCATTTCTCTAGAATCTTAGAGAGGGGAGACAATATAGCAATTGGTCTGAAGTTTGATATATCAGAAGAATTACTGCCTTTATGTATAGGTAATGTCAAAAATGTTTTCCATATTGCTGGGACATATGATTCTGAGATAGATCAGTTAATCGGGATGGAAACTGAATAAGCTAGGTGTTCAGCAGCAATCTGTAGGAAATAGGAAGGTAGATTATCAGCTGATGGGGAGCAGGGTTTGAGTTTGGAGAGTAAGGATTTAATATCGTTAGCTGAAAGGGAAAAAGAGTTAGAAGGATAGGGAGGAGAAGTAGAGATTGTGGAGTTATTAGCATTTTTCCTAGTGGGTAGAGCATTTATTATGGTAGTTATTGAGTCAATAAAATGACTGTTAAATGTAGTGGCAGTTTCTTCAGGAGTTTTTTTGGGCATGGGTTTGGAGGGGAAAGGTTTCCAGGATGTAGTTTATGATTGATTGGGTTCCAGAACTTTTTGGGGTCTGATTTTAGGGTAGTGGGAGGGTTTGCATAGAAGTTAGTCTTGTCTTTGTTGATTATTTTCTTTATTTGATTCCCAAGTTCTTTATAGGTCTGTAGGAGAGAAGGGGTCTTAGTTTTAGTCCATAATTTCCATATTCTGTCATGGTTTTTCATCAGGGTTTGAGTTGATTTGGTCAGCCAAGGAGCGGTATTAGATTTGATTCTTACTGTGTGAAGAGGAGCAAGGAAGTTGAGGATATTCAGAAAGGTACAGCTGAAAGAGTGGACAGCCTCATCTAAGGGGAGAGTATTGAGATGGGACCAGTTAATTCTAGAGAGTTGGTCAATGAAAGAGTCGGGACCTAAGGGGAGAGTATTGAGATGGGACCAGTTAATTCTAGAGAGTTGGTCAATGAAAGAGTCGGGACCTAAGGGGAGAGTATTGAGATGGGACCAGTTAATTCTAGAGAGTTGGTCAATGAAAGAGTCGGGACCTAAGGGGAGAGTATTGAGATGGGACCAGTTAATTCTAGAGAGTTGGTCAATGAAAGAGTCGGGACGGAAAGATGACATTTTGTGGGAAGTGATAAACTTGAAAGGTCTGGTGAAATAGGGAGTATGTCTGGTTACTGTGATAGGGCAGCGGTCACTAAGAGCACTTGGTAGAATGTGAGGGTTATGGCAGTTTTGGGGGTGAGACTCCAAAATCCAGTCGAGCAGAGACTGTGGAAGGTGTGATTTGTTAATATAGGTGGGGGTAGTGATTAGCTGCTCAAATCCATGTAAGATGATACAAGAGGTAGTGTTGGGAGTTTGTAGTGACAGCCAGTCTAGGTTTACATCCCCTAGTATGATGGTTTCATTATGGATAGCCTGAGAGAGGTGGGATAGAATGTTCTCAAGTATGCTAAGATTGTCTCCAGGGATAAATTGCTACAACAGCTATGGTGGTAAAGTTAAGTTTAACATTGGCAAGTTGGAGTTCAGCTGTAGAGAAAGAGGGTAGAGGGAGGATTGGACTAGTTACAGAGAGGTGATCAAGTCAGAGTATGGCTACATCTCCTCTTTTCTTTTGTCTGTCAAATTTAAGAATGTTATAGCCAGGTGGGGTAATTTCACTATCTTAATTGCATGGTTTCAGCAAAGTTTCAGTTAGGGTGACTATGTCTGGAGTATAGCTAGCTAACCAGGCATGGAAGTCCTGAACTTTATTTTTCTACACTCCTGAGGCTGATAGAGCAGAAAGATACTTGCTTTTTTGAGGGAGTGAGGTTGGCTGAGTAGTGTACAGGAGGATTATTGTTCAGGGTAGGGTGGGAGGGGCCTGGGTTTGGCTGGATGTCTCCTGATAGAAGTACTGGTTTGAAGTAGAGTAATTGTTTAAGTGGGGAGACATTTTTTTTTTCTGCTTAGAGGAGGTTGGGAGACGGGGCGATAATTATATTTTAGGAAGGAGAGTTATATTGGTTGGGATAGAAGGACAGGCTTGCAGAGGAGCCTGGGGTTTAGTATTTGTATTTATAGTCCAATTTGTTGGGTGGGGGTAGATGTGTATGGTAGAAAGTGAGGAGGTAAAAGAAGCAGAGTACTGGTATCAGGAGTAACATTTGTGATTTGAAAGGCATGATATAAAGGAATAGTATGTGTAGATAGTGGAAAGGAGGGTGAGAGATAAACGGTGGTGTTTGGAAGGGTGCTATAGGGGAAGAGATGTGTTAGTAAGGAAGTAGTTGGGAGGGGCTGGGGAGGAGTTAGAAGAGGTTCGGTTAAGGTGGACAAGTATAAAGGAAATGATATGGGGGGGTGGGAAGGGAGCGAAGTGAGCCCGAGCGTAGCGAGGCGAACAGAGCGGGGTCCTAACGAGTAGCTGCTGATTTTAAAAAAACTATCAGTCAGCCCTATGCCAGAATGGTTCAAGATTACTTCAAGAAATTAAAAGTGTCTGTTAATTTGCAGGGAGTTAGCTAAGTAGTATTATATAGGGACAGAGAGATAGTTAAGGTGTAGTTATGAGAGGGGTGCAGGGTCAGCATAGGTCATCAGGTACCCATGGTACTGTGCTCACACTGGTTACAGATACCTATATTCCAGGAAAGAACAAGGTAAATGTGTTCAGATAGAATTTCAGATTATTATTTGTAGTTATACAAAGGGGGAGTTTATCATACTTTCTTTCCAGTCTCCCAAGGTATGTGTTTCAGTGTAGGTAGGTCGATTCCCGTATTTAGCAGAAAAATGTCAGTACCGTGATCTGGGATTTAATGTTAAGGTGCAGAAACAGGGGAGAGAGCTAGAAAAACAAAAATACACAGTATTTAGTGGGGTGGGTAGAAGAAACAGATATCAATATTTCAGACACTTAGAAACACTTTATAAATAGAAATTAGTGTCCAACAAAAGTAAACATGGTTCTAGTTAAATATCAGGCACTGGGCTTAGCTAGAATGACTACAGTTTTTAAACAGCTATTATTAGTGGAAACACAGAGGGGGTTTGGTAAAATATGCACAGAGACATTGTTCACAAACGCGAGCTCCTAACAGAGCGCTAATACAACATTTTACAAACCTAACTCTGTAGCTTTGTGTTTTAAGCACAGGAGACCGTTAATACAGGTTCTAATACAGAGCGCTAAAGTTTTAACCAGCACTGTAGCTCTGCTTCTTTAAGCACAGAGACAAAGCACGCATATGCAGCCCCTAGACGAAGCATTATAACAGATGCAGGTTCTAGAACAGAGTGATAATTCATGAACTAACCCAGTAGCCTCGCTTTTTTAAACACAGAGGCAAAGCTCACAAATGCTGCCTCTTAATGGAGCACTGCTACAACAAGAATACAACCTTAAAACACTGTAAGTACTAATACATCAAGAATACAGCCTTAAAACACTAAGTACTAATACATCAAGAATACTACCTAAAAACACTAACAACGTATTGTCACCACGGAGGAAGATTAATACAAATGCGGACTCTGAGAAGAGCGCTTCAACATTACACAAATCAGTAGCTACAAGGGGCTAACTGAGAAACAAAATAGGATATGCGGCTAGCTCAGTTCATGCCACAACACCACAATTTTACTTTGTCAATTCGCAGTACACAATGTATAATACAGCTGAAGCTGTACACAGCTTGCTGAAGTAATCTAAAAGTACTAACAATTCAACTTTCAATCTAAAACCATGTCTTGTTATTCTGGTAGCACTTCCAGCAATTGTATTTATCCCAAAATTGCAGCAGGAGCATTTATAATAGAATAAATTTCAGTTTACAAGGTTTAAAAGCTTTAGAACATATTTTAACATATTTAAACAATAGTTTAATGTTTACCTGGTGAGCGCAATAGCCACGTGGATGCTGTTGGCTTAAAGTGTGTGGGGAGGGTATATAGGTGAAATTCAAAGATGGCGCTACTTGCATCAGGAAACCAACACCACCTAGAGCCAGATGTGACAGGTGTAGAAGGGGGACACACACCTACCAAGTAGCTGCTGATTTCAAGAAAAACTATCAGTCAGCCCTATGCCAGAATGGTTCAGGATTACTTCAAGAAATTGAAAGTGTCTGTTAATTTGCAGGGAGATAGCTAAGTAGTATTATATAGGGATAGAGAGATAGTTAAGGTGTAGTTATGAGAGGGGTGCAGGGTCAGTATAGGGCACCAGGTTCCCGTGGTACTGTGCTCATACTGGTTACAGATACCTATATTCCAGGAAGAACAAGGTAAATGTGTTCAGATAGAATTTCAGATTATTATTTGTACTTATACAAAGGGGGAGTTTATCATACTTTTTTTTCCAGTCTCCCAAGGTATGCGTTTCAGTGTAGGTAGGACAATTCCTGTGTGTAGCAGAAAAATGTCAGAACCTTGATCTGGGATTCACTGTTAAGGTGCAGAAACAGGGGATAGAGTTTCTTTCCCATCTCCCAAGGTATGCATTTCAGTATAGGTAGGTCGATTCCCGTATTTAGCAGAAAAATGTCAAAGCCTTGAGCTGGGATTCAATGCTAAGGTGTAGAAACAGGGGAGAGAGCTGGTGAGCACAATAGCCACGTGGACGCTGTCGGCTTAAAGTGTTTGGGGGGATAGAGCCCCTAAACTAGGAACATTTAGACAGTGTCCCCAAGTATAAAAACTACTGCTTCACATTATATTAATTTCTAAATCTGTAGAAGTACTGGTTCGCATTAGTTATATGCATTATATCTATTATTTTCTGAATATTTAGCTAGAAACATATTCTACTTTGAAATTTTGTCATACAGTGTCTTTTAGTCATTATATTTCTTAATGAATAAACTCACATCAGTAGAATAAATCATTTGTTGAGTATCTTACTGAATGATTCTCATAACCTGAAGCAACAGATTCTTTTTCTTGGGGAATTGCTGAATCCTTCTGAATTAATTTTTTGGTTTTCTGAATGTAATTCCTTAACTTTCTAAATCTTTTTGTCATCTTCCTCTTACCATACCTTATTACAAGGGATTCTGTGGAGGTTAAAGTGGGACCCCATTCTTCTTCTAATTGCTTCTTTTAAAGTACTGCTTAGTCCTCAGGCTTTAAGTCTTCTGCCAATAGCTTACTGTTCCCTTCAGGCATGTCCTAGCTACTCCCTTGTCATTTTCTATTCCAGCACTAAGTGGAACAGGTACTGTGGTAACAAATTTATTTTTACTTAAATGAATATGTTGTTTCTTATACAATTCATTTTCTTTGTTTCACACTGTTGTAATGGATGCATTTGCCTAAGTACAGGGAATGTTAGTTATGTCATTTATTTGTTAATATTTCATACAGTTAACTGTCATCATATCTGTAAGTTCGGTCTCACACTCATGGGTTCTTCTTACCTGTGCTAGGAAAGTTGGACCATGTTGTGTAGTGTAATAACTGTATTTCACTGTGTTGCTGTTTATGCAACTATATAGGGTTAATCTAATTGTTTTTGATACAGTTAAATTAGGCTAATGTAGTGTGCAAGGATATTTCTGTATTGCTATTTACTGCCAGCTAACATGGACTACTACTTCCCTGTTTTTATACACACACATATATATATATATATATATATATATATATATATATTGGTACAGTTACAGACTGCTAATGAAAATGCTTTATTTGGTTATTATTTTTTAATGAAATGTTCCTTACTGCAGTCCAGTGTAATGTATTTTGAGCTACTTTTCCTACAACTGGCTACGAAGTGTTGCATATGCAAGTTAGGGCGGAGTATTCTTGTGTGATTCATCATTTATAGATAGAGCTGTAACTTTGTTTACTGCTAACTCCTACATATTTCAATATCTCTTGGTTCACTGATTACTTAGAACTGCTTTCATGTTTCCTGTTAACTCCAAGCTATTTTAGTATCCCTTGAGTCACTGCTTATATGTTTTACTGCTTCTGTGATTTCATATTTCAGTATCTCTGCTGCACCCATTGCACAGAATTTCATGCTGGTAGTCCATGTTAATTTGTCTGGATGTATTAGAGGCCATAATGATTTGGGTAGATTGTGCTATTGTAGTCGTACTTCAACACTACAATGTCTCTTTATTATTTTGACTTCTACTGTATCTCCACATTGTCTGCTGTCTTGATGAACTTTTCTGCTGTTTATGCTATAAAGCTTTTCTGCTTACTCACTTCTTATAGCAGATGAGTGTGATTAAAAACTTGCAAGTTTCTTGAAAAGTATGTTTATGTACTACTGACTGTTATACACAATAAAATTCATACAAGAAGGACCCTGCAAACACAATATTGAACACAATATTAAAGATGAAGCTCCCTTACGTCAATTAAAGGAATGAAAGTGCTTATCTGCAATATTGTGTTTGCAGTGCCCTTTTTACAGCATGAATTTTATTGTGTATGATTTACCTTGAATTTAACATTATTACTTCATTTCAGTGTTTGTTGGATTTTTCTGTTGGTGGGAAGGTCACGGAACACTTGGCAATTTTGTGTTATGGATAACCAAGAAACTGGCAAGGTGTCTGTGGTTTACAGTGATGACAATGTCAGCCTAACTCAGCTAATCTCTCTTTTAACTCATGTTAATGCTAAAATCAATAATGTACTTTCAATTGAAGCAAATGGAGTTAATGTATCCAATGATGCAAAAGTTACTTCTTCCCTGAATACAATGTAGCCATTAGATGGAACGCCTTCTAAGCATAATCCCACCTATTCGGAAGTGGTTTCTCGAGGAGTCAACACAATTGGACAACACCCTGTAAAGGAGAGCATGGGATTGGAAGGTCTCAGTAACTATCCCACCAGTAATGGCAAATTCTTACAGTGGTTAAATAAAGACATTTCATTAAGCAATGGAAATCCAGGACAGGTTTCCACTATTAGAGATGAAATGCCACACAATTTATAACAAAAATTGTATAAACTTGAAAAATTATTAAAGAAATATAGGGGGCTGCAACTTGACAGCATTTTCTTTAAAGATTGTATTATAGTGCAGTGTGTATAAAAGGGGATGACAATCGATAAGTTCCCAAATAACATACAGAATGGCTCCATTTACATCATGAATTGCTTGAACTGTTTGACCATACCAGGTTGGATTTCAGGAAGTTATTAATGAGAGACAACCAATGGACAATAATGGATTTGAAGGAAGAGATCGTTCATTGCAATGTGAAATCACTGGGTATTTGCTTTTGCCTCATATGAAGAACTTTACAAGAGTGTTTTTAATAGGGTTGAACAACATGTCGACACGGCAAACAAAATGAAGGAAAAGACATTACGAGACTGGGAAGAAGATCACCAAAAATGTGCCTACACATTGCTTAAGAGTGGTTCCAATAACAGAGTTTCATTTGTGGAGATAGACAATAGTGTAGTAGTGCAGCATGTTTCTGAAGATTCAACTCAACAAAATGCTTTCTACAAAGAAGTTTCAAATTTTTGGAAGGCCTTTGCCCCCCCCCCCTTCCCAGGAGATTGGTGAGACTGAGAGACCAAACTTCTCAGGTGCAACAACATGAACCTGTCATGGGGAACCAGCAACAGAATCCCTGATACTACCCAAGGGGTCAACAAAGAGGAAAGAGGAGGAAGACTCCTCATTACCAACAATAAGAGACATTGCTGACAACAACAGTCTTTGAATTTGAAGGACTTAAAATTTATAAATTATAGAGACACACTAATAACTGAACAGACCTTGCATTACTGTCAAGAGGTTTTAACTTTATACCTCACTGAAAAGCTAATGTTGTAGATAATATATTTGATCTCAAAATGTTTCCTAAGAATATTAAAATTGTTATTAGAAAACAATAAGTCTGTTCTTAGTAATGTATCATCAGGATTACATAGAAGTAGTACTTATGACCCCACCTTAGTACCCCCAGTAGCATTATTTGAAAAACTCTGTAAAATTGATACAAGAGCAACATACAGAAGGGTTTCAAGGCCTAAAGACTCTAATCTAAGTAATGATGAGCAGGATGTGTTGTTAGAACTTACAGACAACAACACAATAAGGATCATGAAACCTGATAAAGGGGAAGGGATTGTGATTATGGACTAACATATTTATATACCAAAAAGTTTGGAATTTTGATATTATAGTGAATATTTAGGTCTATATTAGATAAATGAAAGTTTATCTTACCGAATGCTGACATTATCGAAACTCCCTGAACTTGAAACTGCAATTGTGGGGGGGCTGTGCCCCCCACACACCCCCGCTAAATATATATTCCAACTCCGAGATCACACTACAGTGAGGAAAGGGCAAATATTCCCATCTTCACTGTACTGCGATCTCAATTCCGGTTTCGGGTTCCAGGATTTTCACGTTCAGTAAGATAAACTTTAGTTTATCTAATATAGACCCAAATATTTTATCACAGCATCACTGAGCAAAGTTAATACAGCTAGTTACAGGTTGGACCTGTTAATGGAGGAATTAATTTTGGAACATCATTTGAGTCCTGAAGAGATGAATTACTTAAAATTAAAAAAACTTGAATTTCTTCTTTATTCAGGATCCCAAAAGTACATAAATCTATTGTAGACCCCCCTTTGAGATCAATCATTGTGGCAAGAGGCTCTAAAACAGAGCCGCTAGCAAAATGTATTGACCAGCATTTAAAGGAAATTTTTGATAAGATACATGTTCTCAAAGACTCATGGCACTTGCTTAAGTGTTTAGCCAAGTGTACCTATAATGAAAATGCCATTTTTCTTAGTACTGATATTAAGGATTTATTTATGCCCATTCCCCACAATGAGGGGATGAACTATTTTATTAAAGCACTGACTTAAAGGTTCAAGAATTACACAGGATTCTATCTATGTTTTATTCATGTTAATGGAACTAGTTTTGAAAAACAATTAATTTGGTTTGGGGGAAATATTTCAAACAAACAAGAGGAAGGCTTTTGGGGCATCATCAGCCCCACTTTTTGCAAACATTGTCTTGTGGTTATGGGAAACCAAATTTATTTCTGAATCAGGCCATCAGAAATCCATCTATAAATATTATAGATTTTTGGATGCTATCCTCATATCAGACAATGATGTGCAAAAAATTCCACCGTTTATAGATATAAATTCTACCACCATTTTTTTGTCTTTTACCCACATGGTGGATATTGAATGTACTAACTATTAAGATGTACACTAATAAAAATGAGAACATCTGTTATGAATCATCCATTTATAGAAAATCAACTGACTCTGGCAGTTTTCTCCATTTTTGACAGTAACCAACCATACGGGCAGAAAGGGAATTTGATTAGGGGCTAGATGACAAGACTTTCAAGATTGGTTACTGAAGACAAATGTTTGCATAATGAGTTTTGTATCTTAAAAAAATGTTTAAAGAGGGGAATTAGCCACCAAATCTGCTAGAGGAACAGGAAACCCTTGTTTTAAAGGACAGACCAACTTTATATGCTCACTTACTAAGGCATCCAGATTGTCAATCTACAGCTATTAAGAAGGATATTAGTAGTCACATCAGTTGTGTTTTAACCTTTAACCACTATGCCCCCACCATTAGACCTATAACAGAAAAAAAATGGAGTGGGGTGTTTGGGCCATTTGAATTGACTGATAAGATGGGCCAAACACCTAGGATAGTGTTCATGATGGGCAGGAATATGAAAAATATTTTTAAAAAGAACAAAAATTCAGGATTTGAAAGTGGTCATCATGGAAGAATGAGAAAGTGTGGTGCCTGTAAGGAGTGTAGATACATCTGCAATACTACTAATATGACTATTGGAAATTACAAAGTTTTTTTTCTGTACAGGGTATTTTTGACTGTAATACAAAAGGAGTGGTATACATGGCATTGTTTTTGTCATGTACTGCCTTTTACATAGGAAAGACCACGAATCAACATAGAAAAATAATTTATCAACATATATACAACAGCAGGAAAAAGGATAGTTCTAATGCTCTTTATAGACATGCCAACAATTGTATTAATTTCAAGAAGTTTGTTTTTTGGAAAAGGTAGTTGTGATGATGTAAGGTAGTGCTGGCTATGCCACGAGGAGTAGGGAAGTGGATGTGTAACATATGCCAGCATAGCTAGCTGGAGTTTTGCAAAGAATTATAGGTCACTTGAATATCAAATGGATTTGTACAAGTGCTTTTGTTGAAAATGTATTTGTAAAGTTGCTTGTGTTAAAAACTGTACCAGCAGAGGGACCTGCTTGAGAGAAAAGAAATTCACCTGTATGTCAGACTGCATTGTAACTGTTGAAAAGAATATATTGCAACAGAGGATGCTGGAAGAGAAATGGTTAATCTCAGTCCAGCTAACTTTGAAAAATAACTTAGAATAAAATTACTTGATATAAGCCATAACAATTGTATCTCACATGTCTGGATGCAGCCAGAGTCACAATGTCTGTATAAACAAGGACTAGGAATCCTACTTTATTGTCATTAGTGGTGAACTAATTGCTACCCTAGAAGGATGGAAGAGCTGAAATTGCTTTATAGCATCCAGATGCTCTAGCACAGCTTAACAAAGCTCTATGTGTGTGCATTCTGACACATATGTTCCAGATCCTGGCTCAGGTTCTAGTAAAGGGGGTAGTGTGGGAACCACAGAGTTAGGTGACCAGATGTGATGTCATTCTGCAATCCAGAACTAAAATGATGCTTTAATACTAGATGAGACAGAAGTCTTAGAGTAGTCATTATGTGAAACTTGACATGAAAGATCATTCACCCACATCACCTTGCCTTGCTCTTTTAAGTAGGAAGTAGTAATTCTTTAGATCAGTCAGAAAAATATAGTGAGATTAGTTAAGTATTGTTTTTCTGCATCTGTGTGAATCTTTCCATTTGTTTTATTTTTAATACTTCATGTGATTGAAACTCTAGTGTTTATTGTAAATAGATATTTAGTATTTTCATGTTCTTTTATTATTTATTATTAAATATATTCAAACTTTTCATTGTCACTGGTCTTTTTAGAAAATATTTAACCTTTTAGAGCACTTATATTTAATTAGTGATGTTGTAGCATCATGCTCCTGAAAGTTTTGCTGTTTGGTCAACATTACCATTGGTATTAATATTAATTTCACTCATTATAATTGGATACTCTGTTAAGAGGTGTAGAGTAGCTGGCTGGTGGCAGTGGAAGCACCTTATAGCCTGGGCATAGGTGGTAGAGCTGGTAACAGCCTTTCCCAGGTGTGTGTGTGTGTGTGTGTGTGTGTGTGTGTGTGTGTGTGTGTGTGTGTGTGTGTGTGTGTGTGTGTGTGAAAATCAAATCTCAAAAGAGTGTGTATGTCAGCTACTTGGAACAGGGACACAGAGCTCCTTAATGGCCTGTGCAAATTCTTATTTGAGGCTGGGAGAAACAGAGAGGGAGTCCAGCCCCAGAACTGGAATGTGTTCCCTGTGTGCTCTTGAGGGAAATTGTGCTTGGTGCAGAGAACTGCATTTGAAAATGCTGTGTATGCCTATTTCCCCCACCACTATCCATGGTGACAATTGAGGCTGCTTGGATTATTGGCCCAGAAAAGGGACATCACATTTTGGTGAGCAGTGGAGTGGATATTAATTGAACTTCTGTAGCTTGCAGGCAGTTGTCACTGAAGGTGTGTGTACTCTCAGCAGCCACAAGGTAAACAGAGTTTCATTTTCACAACAGATTTATTTATTTTTTGCTAGTTTAGTTTAGTCAGGAAAACCAAACAAACATGTCAGCAGAGGATTATGGCAAGCTGGCAAAGAACCAGTTGGCCAGGGTGTACAAAGCCAAAGGACTGGTGCATGTCAGCCTGACTAAATAGGATATAAGTTCAGCTTTAGTCACAGCTGCAACACAGACCAGGAACCAGGAGGATACTCAGTCTGGCGATGGGGATTTGCAGTCTTCAGAAACAGGACAGTTCACCTTTTCCTCAGAGGACTTAAAAACTCATCTGGAGTTAAGGAGACCTGAACTGGAGGCCAAACATTTGGAATTAGAATCAGTAGAGAGACTGCAGTGTTTGGAGGTCAAAGAAAATTAGAAACAGTGCCAACATGAGTGGGAGATGCTGACTCTTTCCCAAGGTTATGGAGATAATGGGGAAAGGAATAACTGAACCACAGAAGAAATACATGTCTGTAAATTTCTTTCACAGTTTACAGAGGGTGATAAGTTTGATATATTTATTCATATATTTTAAAGGTTATATAAACATTATAACGTTGACCAAGGGCTCTGAGTATGGTTCCTGACCCCCTTAACTCATTGGTAAAGCAGCAACTGCTGTTTCCAAATGCAAAACAGATGAAAGTCTATGTGATTATATTGCTGAGTTAAGCACTAAGTTTCATAGGTGGGTGAGAGGGTGTTAGGTTACCACTTTTGAAAGGCTGGCAGACCTTTTGTTGCAGGAACTAGCCTTTAGCACTTTGCCTGAGGACATGAGAATCTGGTAGGCAGACTGGGAGTGCAACTATGCAGATGAGCCTTGTAGAAAAGTGTATCTGTACTTAGCAAGCAGGGCATTAGCATTACTATACAAGGGGACAACCAGCACAGCACATGGATATAACAGAATGTTTGGTGGTCAGCCTAAAACACCCCGACAGATTCCAACAGTAACAAACGAAGCCACTAGTTCAGGTACATAGTCAGGATGAAGGCTTAGATGTTTTAAATGTAACCAATGGGGCCATGTAGCGGACAGATGTTGATGGAAGCAAGGTGGGTAACAAAAGGATGGGGAACCAGCAAGTATAAATAACAGAATGCCAGTGGTAAGTTGTGTGGAGACAACCACAGTATCAAACTAATACAGGAGTTTGTATCCTATCTTAGTGGATGGAAGACAGACCACTGCTAAGACAGTCACAGCCTTTGACATAATCATTGTGAAGATGGCAGTGGTTAAAGAGGTGCAGTACTTGCTTGGGCAGATCACTCCAGTCAGAGCTTTAGGAGGGACCCCACTCCAAATACCTTTGGCCAGGGTTCATAGTTGACAACAAGGGCATTTTTAAGCCTAGCCATGCATCCCAAATCTATGACAAGGGTTCACTTTGACTGGGAGGGTGGAAAAGAAAACAATCAAGTAGGTGTGCTTGAGGGTATCCCTGCAGATGTCTTGATAGGGAATTATTTTGAAAACGCAGTACCTTGTGTGCATGCAGTTACACATAGTCAGGCTTGGAGACAGGCATGTGGGTCTGGTAGCCTGGGAGAGACCCAGACAGACCTCACACCTGAAGTCAGGACTGCTGATGTGGGTATTTCAGGGATGGAACTACCCTGTAACAGTCAGCCTAAAGATGAGCCACAGCTTCTGGCAGGTACTGATGTTCCCGTGGATAGGGTGACTGCAAGACAAGAGGTGAATGGTAATACTCAGGCTGACAGTGAGGCACCACTGTCAGAAGATACCAGACTTCATGTGGAAGAGGAGCTGGGAAGGGTCACAAAGATAGAGATGAGACAGGCTCAGCTCTTGGACCCTACATTATGAGGCTTGAGGGAGGTAGCTAAGGAGGCACCTGATTCTCAGAAAAAAATAAGTCTGTACACTGGAACAAAGGGTTATTGTATAGAGAGTGGACCCCTGAGGGAGGGCTAGAGGGTGAGGTAGTACAGTAGTTGGTAGTGCCCAGGGCATACCATCTGGTACTTCTAGCCATAGCCCATGGCATTCCTTTTGCAGGTCATATGAGCATAAAGCATACCAAGAGCTGCATTATGCAGAACTTTTATTGGCCTGGGATTGCAAGGAGATGCATTATGCAGGATTTTTATTGACCTTCGATTGCAAGGAATTTAACAGGGTACTGCAGGACCAGTGAGCAGTGTCAAAAAGTAGGCAAACTAGGAGACAAGGTCAAAGCCCCTTTAATGCCTTTGCCTGTGACTGAGGAGCCATGTTAGAAGGTAGGTATGGATACTGTGGGCCCCCCAGAGTACCCCGAGGTCCACAGGGAAGAAGTTTATCCTGGTGGTAGTAGATTATGCTTCTAGATACCCTGAGACAGTGGGGGTCTGTCCTCCATTGAGGCAGAGAAGGTGGCAAATTCTTTGTTAGAGAATTTCAGCAGGGTAGATTTCCCAAGAGAAATACTGATAGACAGAGGTGTCAATTTCATGTCAGATCTGCAGACTTGTTTGAGGGATTGCTATGGGGTGAAGCACCTAAGGACCACCCCCTACCATCCCAAGACTAAAGGTCTTGTGGAGAGGTAAAAACTCTACACCAAAGACCATGTTATGGACATTTGTAGACCAGTTTAAGAGAGAGTGGAACAAATATTTGCCCCATCTGCTGTTTGCATACAGAGGGGTACTGTACCCCAGGAATCCACAGGTTTTTCACCCTGTGAGTTGCTGTATGGGTATATAGGGTGAGGGGGCCTTTAGTTTTGATTTGTGACAAATGGGAGGGTGTGTGTGAATCCCACAAGGAGTCTGCTGCGGCATATTTCCTAAACCTCAGGACAAGGCTTAGGGATCTCATGGACTTGGCCCAGGACAACCTGGCAGTAGCACAACAGAAAATGTCTGGTATAGCAGGAATGCTTGAGCCCATTATGCTGTAAAACAGCAGATTACAGTGCTCATTCCTGTCAGACACAATAAGCTGCAGGCAGCTTGGGAGGGACCCTTTGAAGTAGTAAGGAAGGTCAGTGATGTTAACTACATGGTAAACCTTCTAGGCAGGATGCAGGGGCATAAGTTGTACCATGTTAACATGATGAAGCCTTACCATAATAGGGAGGATTTGATGCTGAGTATTTGCAGTGGATGGCAGGAGGAGTCTGAAGAAGATCCGGTGACTGATCTCCTCAATGAGGTTCAGACTGCCACCTCAGTGGAAGGGGTAGCAATGTCTTAGAGCTATCCCCTATCTAGGTTCAAGAAATCTGAGCAGTGTTACAGGAGTTTGGGGACATGTTCACAGGGAAACCTGGTTGCACCCACCTGGTGCAGCACCATGTGGATACAGAACCTAAAGGCCTATCAAGCAGGCCCCTTACAGGGTGCCTGAGCGAGTCAGACTGACTCTGAGGGAGGAAATTCAGGAAAGTTTGGAACTGGGGGTCATCCAGGAAAACAGCATTCCCTGGGACTCCCCAGTGATGCTGGTAAAAAAGAAAGATGGCAGCATCAGGTTCCTTGTGGACTACAGAAAACTAGTCACACAGAGTAATATGCTTATTCCATGCCTATGGCAGATGAAGCCTTAAAGCACCTGGGTGGGGCTAAGTATCTGACCAATATTGACCTGACCAAGGGCTACTGGCAGGTGCTTTTGACTCCCACCTCTAGAAAGAGGTCAGCCTTTGTTACTCCTTTTGGATTATGCGAGTTCACTGAGATGCCCATTGGGATTAGAAATGCTCCAGCAACCTTCCAGAGGCTGGTAAATCATATCCAAGCAAGAACAGGTGATTATGTCCTTGCTAACTTGGATGATATTGCTATCTACAGCCATTCCTGGTAAGAGCACCTTCAGCATGTCAGGGAGGTCCTGGGCAGAATGTAAAGAGCAGGGTTGACCATTAATCCCAGTAAGTGTCAGGTGGGTATGGCAGATGTCTCCTATGTGGTAAGATCAGGCCAGAACCTGCCAAAGTGGAAGCTATTCAGGTGTGACCTGCCCCTTTTAACAAAAGGCAGGGGAGGGCATTCTTGGGTACAGCGGGGTACTATAGAAAATCCGTTCCCAATTACAGTACAATAGCTGCTCCCCCACACACCTGATGAGGAAAAACAGATTAGTTAAAATAGTTTAGACCCCAGCTTGCGAGAAGGCATTCCAAAAGCTTAAAGGGGCTTTGGGAAGACCCCCTGTGTTAGCCAGTCCAGATTACAGCAAAGAATTTGTTGTGCGGGTAGATGCTCTGAACCGTGTGGTGGGGGCTATACTCAGCCAGGTTTCCTCAGAGGGAGAAGAGCACTGAGTTGTATATCTCAGCCATAACTTCAACCCAGGGAGGAATGTTATGCAGCTGTTGAAAACGAATGTCTAGACATAGTATGGACACTGCAGAAACTTCAGCCTTATCTGTATGAAAGGAAATTCACTGTGGTTAAAGACCACAATCCCTTAGCATGGCTACATTTAGCCAGACAGCAAAATGCCAAGTTAATAAGGTGAAACCTACGGTTGCAGGCATATGACATGACAGTGCAGCACCCTAGTGTTGTTCAGCAATGCAAATGCAGATGGACTCTCAAGACAGGGTATGGGTTAATGTATTCCCAGATAGGCACATTTCCATCAAGCAAAGTTTCTGTAGGTTTCTGATGTTGTACTTACATGTATTGTCGAGATGTGGTGCCGTTCATCTGGTCGGGTGTATGTCCGGTGCCAGTAGTATGGCTGTGATGTCCGTGGCATCCTGATGTGTTTGTTGTGCTTACCTTGGAACTTGAAGCAGGGCCTTCAGTGCAAGTCGGTGCATTGGTTGCAGAGGCAGAATTGGAGTTTGCCAGTGCAAAATTCAAATGTTAGGTCAGAGGAATCCAGAATGGAGGTGTGATGGAGTATGGACAATTTGTGGAGCTGTGCTGGTGATGGAGTGACATGTGAATTGAGGAGGAGGACAAGATCATGGTGTGGTCGTGACCATTGGGGCCTGTGTTTGGTCGCAGAGGTACATCTGTGGATCGGTATGGAGTGCTGGTTTCTGGTGTGGAGATGGTGGTTCCTTGGTGGACAGGAGAAACATTTCTGTTGATGAACAGATGGAGGAGATACAGCACCTGATGTTTCTGTGCCTGTGATTGGACTGGGACTCAAATGTGGATGGTGCTGGAGTTTGATTGCTGTGGTTGAGGCTTTCAGCAATGTCGGTTGTCTCATTCTGTTGTTTTTTTATGGTTTTTGTTTGTGTGTAGAGTTTCTTTTTTGTGGCTGTTGCTGATAAATTTTGAGCCTGAAGGAATGAAATTTCATTCAGCTTTGCACTTGTGGTGCATGTGGTTGAATGACAAAGTTATTCTTGATCTTGATTGATTGATTGATTGGAAAATAGAGTGAGATTAGTTAAGTATTGTTTTTTCTGTATCTGTGTGAATCTTTCCATCTGTGTTATTTTTAATATTCCTGTGAATGAAACTCTGGTGTTTTTTGTAAATAGATATTCAGTATTTTTATGTTCTTTTATTATTTATTAGTAAATATATTAAACTTTTCATTGTGGCTGGTCTTTCTAAGAAATATTTAACCTTTGAGAGTACGTATATTTATTTATTGATGCTATGGCATCACACTTCTAAATGTTTTGCTGTTCGGTCAACATTACCATTGGCATTAGTATTAATTTCACTCATTATAATTGGATACCCTGTTAAGAGGCTTAGAGTAGCTGGCTGGTGACAGTGGAACTACCTTATATCCTGGGCAGAGGCGATAGAGCAGGTAATCTGTGCCAGCCTTTCCCAGGTTTGTGTGCATGTGTGTGTGTGTGCATGCACATGTATATGAAAATCAGATCTCAAAGAGTGTGTGTGTAGATGTGGTCAGCTACTTGGAACAGGGACACAGAGCTCCTTAGTGGTCAATGTAGATTCTTATTTGGGGCCTGGATGGAGAGCGACAGTGCCCAGCCCCAGGACTGGAGTGTATTCCCTGTGAGTTCTTAAGGGGAAATTTTGCTTGGTGCAGACAGCTACATCTGAAAATACTGCATGCATCTTTTTCTCTCAAAGTGAATGTTCCCCCACCGGTGTCCTTGGTGAGGATTGAGGCTCCTTGATCTCCAGCCCAGAGAAGGGATGCCACAGTAGTAATGAATGATAGGGGTGGAAATTGGTTATCCTTTTCAGAATACAAGGAGATATAGTGGCAAATTCTAATTGAATGCTATGCAAATCCCAGGATTAACAAAAGAATATCTATCAGTAGTTTATTAGCATTAAAAGCAGCCAGAATTTAAAGTTTAAAAGCTTTGACAAGTAGGATTTCAGGGTTAGAGTGTACATAGCCAGTTCCAGAATTGTATATATTTATATGTTTTATAAAAAAAGATTTTTAAAGGTTTAATATGAGGAAAGTTGTTTGTGTTACATTATACTTTGTTAAGTTAACTTTAGGTATATTGAGTAAAGGGAAATGTGGTTTTAAATGAAACTGATTTTCAATTAACAATGCATTTTGATTGGCTCTTTCTTATGATATAAAGGATAATTTTAAATTGTAGTTTATCTGATGAAGTTCTCTTATGTCAATTAAAGGAACGAAAGTTTTAATCTTCAGTATTGTGTTCACAGTGTCCTTAGTGCATCACAAATTTTATTGAGTGTGAGTTACCTGAATTTATCATTATTACTTCATTTTATGACTGAGTGTTACTTAGAACTTAAATAGACACTTACATACTTTCTGCATTTTAAGCTGTAGGTGTTAATGATGTCTGGATAAGTTAGTCTCAGTGAAATGCACTTTATGGCTGTTTTCTCTATGGTAGGTTAGTTGCTGCGAATCCCATATTTGCTAATAACTGTTTCTTGGAATCAGTCGCTGTTCATGTTTGCATTAGTTAAGAGCTGTGTAGTCCTGGTTGAATTTACTGCTGTCAACATCCCTATTTCTAAGTCACTTTGTTTCCACAGAATTAACAGTTTATCTCATAGGTGCTTTGCTAGTCTTATGCATATGTATACATTCTTTATGAGCTTATTTCCTTCTGCAGCTCTGTGCCTTATTTCTGCCACTCCCACCATATTGTTAAACATGATGTAATAGGGATGCTACAGGAAACAGAGCTATCAAATAAAACTGATAAAGACAAACCGGCACAGGTTGACCTAGGAGACTGTAACTGACACACTATCAATGATTGTTCTGGAAACAGAGTGAACAAAGTAGTTTGAAGGATTAAGAAAGCTTTCCTTGTACCCATATTTAGGGCCTATGTTTGACTTTTGGTAGACTTTAACCTGTAAGACACCTTGAATGGTTTATGGTCACTACTGGAATAAAGCCCCTACTAGTAACAGTTATACTTTGGCTCCCTCCAAAAATACTATTTCAAAGTAATCAGTGCAAATATACCCACTGCTTTAGTATTTTTAGCTACAATTATAGTGCCTTTAATCTTTCCATTTGAATTTCCATATCCCACTATGTTTGTTATACTATTGTTCTGAAAATTTGAATTTTCATATCCCACTATGTTTGTTATACTATTGTTCTGAAACTGGGCATCAATAGACTAAATGACTTCTGCTAATGATTTCATGATGACCTGCAACAACGGATTGTTTCTTCTGGAAAATTTTTGATATCGTCCACTCTGCTTTACTTCTATCCATTCACCTAACCTACCAAATTCTCACCCAACCTCATGTCGTCTCCATAATCTGACATCCCACTCACTCTCTTACAATATGCAGAGGAAAACATGTTACAAATGTAGCCAATCCATTAAGTAACTTAACTGCACTCATGTCATACAAAAGCCTGTCAATTTAGAAACCTCTGTTTAATACTCTCCCTTGCCCAATGGCCCTTTACGTTCATCCATTTGGACCTTTCATTCCAGTGGGGATAAGAACCATGCATCCCCCCCAGAATAGATGAGAACTGTATAACTTTTTGCTCTTGCTTAAGAATCCAACTTTTCCCTTCACTGTCCTCCTATCATAAGAGATATGTGGTAGGACAGGGTCAAATTTGGGTCTAGATGAGTGGCCTCCCATTGCTGCTTCCACCTTTTTTACTCTCTGTTACCACTTCCTAGAAATAGAATATGCAGTTGGGGCAGCAAGGGGCTGTCCCTTCCTTCTACAATGAATGCAAACCAGCAGGATAATCTCCAACCATTCACAAATAGGCATCACAGGCCTTCCCTGGTATACACTGGACATGTATGACCCTGAGCATGCACCTATCCCAACCATTCTCTTCCCACTGACAGAAGGGAGTACACACTGCCCCTTCATTACACTCTCTCTCTCTCTACCTGCCTGCTTTTTCTTGAGACTGAACTAATCAATTTTGGACTGCCTGGGTCATAGCTATGGCTTTGTCCCTCTATACCAGTGGATCTGGCTGACTTTGATAAACTAGTTTAGCCAGCAATTTCAAATAAACATGTTTTTTTCATATACATCCACCAAAAAATCCCATAAACATTTTTTCTTAAGCAAAAATCCCTCCTCTCTATTCCATATTCTTACCTCATCCCTCCCATATTTACATTAACAGTCAGGACTTCAATATTAAATTAAAATGTTAATGTTACTTAATTTATGTATATTAGTATCATTAGACCTAGCTGTCACAGTCCTAAACAAGTTAGCTATCTATCTAAATAACAGCCCCGGATTATGGGAAAATGCCCCTTAATGTTGTATTTTTTTTGATTCATGTATAACTGTTCTAAGTCCATGCATAATTGAGAATTATGCATGGGAAGATGGTAAATTTGCCTATGTAACAAGCGATAATTCAATAAAGGTGTCTGAAAAAAAAAAGCTAACAATGTAGTCATTTAATAAGAAAGATTAGTGTCTTCCATTTGCATCCCCATTCAAAGAAGTACTGAAGAAGAGCAAGTAAAGGGCCCTAGAAAGAAAAAAAACACATATAATTAAGTGCCACTTATATTAATAAATATATTAAAACTTAAACATACCATCACAAAACTACAGAAAACAAATATATACAACAAAGTAATTCAAACTATGCTTCCGAAACATGACATTGCAAAATGACGACTTTGTTTGTCCTCATTTAGAACTTTTTAAAGAGAAGTTTTGTTGCAAAGGGCTCCATCTCCATTTGCTACCCCCATGCACATATTTACATATACTAATGCCACACTCACATACCCATAGTGAAATCAGCATATTTATGAAGTGCATTATCTAGAATAAGACAGTTTGCTTTTAATATAAGGGGAATTTTTGTACTTTGCTATTGATAACCTTCAATATAATAGCCTTTTAAATTTACATTATTCGGTACATGGCTCTACAGTCTCCAATATATGTGTGTGTGTGTGTGTGTGTGTGTGTGTGTGTGTGTGTGTGTGTGTGTGTGTGTGTGTGCATGTGTGTGTGTGTGTAATAGTTTGCATGCATGTGCTTGTACCAGTGTGTTGCAAGAAAATCGACATAGTCAACATTTGCTCAGATTTACAGCAGGAAATAAAACAACTCTTTTGAAAATAGTGACTAGTAGAACGTAAACTTTAATGGTCATTGCATTGTGACTGACTAAAAGTGCTTCACATTACAAAATAGAAGTTCAAAATGAAAAGTAAAAAGTTCATTCAGTCTTTCTAGTCTATAGGGCTTAGTAATACGATTAGTTTTCATTTTACTGGAAGGACTTCTCTTTTACAATGGTTATTTCACCAGGTTAAAGTTTTCTTTCCAAACACAGCAAGTATCAGCACCACAAACAATTACCTCTTTTTCTCTGCAGCAGTATGACCAGGTAACAGTTTAAAATAATTTGCTGTCTCTGCCTTTTTTGCTGCTAATGCTTCAGCAGCTGAATGTTCTGTGTTCTTTTGGGTCTCTCACGGGTGAGAAATACTAGTTCACAAACAGTCACTTCTCAGCAAGCCTCACCCAAACTGGTAATAAAACTCAAATGAGTAAGACAAATAAATAAAAGTTTCTCTTGCAAAGTCCTCCCATATCTAAATGAAAAACTCTGACAAAGTCTAGGCTTTATAGTATAAACCCATCGTGCAACAGTGGTATTTAATTTTGTGCTGCATGTTGTCTCTGGGTAAAAATCAGCATATACATAATAGAGTGCCAGCCATACTGTCAGTTCAGACAGACAATACCAGAAAACAAGGAAAGCAAACAAATGTTTCTCAGTGCTGACACAAATGTATACAATTTTTATTTTTATTTTACATTTGTTGACCGGGATAGTCCGACTGGATGCATGTCCATTTTCAGCGGAGGCCCTGGTAGAAAAGCTCCAAGGGTAAGCAGATACAGCATTACATAATACCAGCATTACATATTACAAACAGACTATTTACAGAGATTACATAAGTAAGCAAGTTAGTTCCACAGGTTACAGTTAATCCTGAGCACAAGTCAGGATTAAATTAAATTACACAGTAAACTGGTTAACAGATTTTTACACATTCTAGAGAGAGTTAGCCAGGCTTGATACATTGACATAGCCAGTTAAGTGACAAATGTTGTTTGAGTCTAGTTTTAAATTGACCTAAGGTGGAAAGTAAGGTAATATCAGCTGGAAGAGAGTTCCAGGATCTACTTACAGAGTTTGCAGAGAGATAATCACCGGCTGTGTTATTAATTTTGCTAGTCTGAATTAGTAGTTTGTTAGAGGATCGAAGTGGTCTAGGATTGTTATAGGGGGTGATAATATTTTTAAGTGCAGGAGTATTGTCTGGATTATAGAGGATTTTATAGGCCATAATTAGTTGGTTATACTGGATTAGGCTGGGTAGTTCAAGCCACCCAAGCTGATTTAGATTGATGCAATGATGTGTCCTAAAAGGCAGCCCAGTGGCAAACCTGGCAATGTGGTTGTAGCAAATTGAGAGTTTGTTAAGGACAGTCTTGTTCAAATTCGAGAGTAGAGGGGATGCATACAGAAGGTTTGAAAGAAGGTAAGAGCGAGCTATGGCAATTTTAGCTGGAGGGGTTAAGAAGGCTTTTATTCTGTAAAGTGGCCCTAGTTTTTTATTGATGGTTTTGATAGTTTGGTTAACATGTAGGTCAAATTTTAGATTATTGTCTATGATGGCACCTAATAGTTTTGTAGATGGGTGAGGGGAGATTATTGTGCCATCATTTGATTTTATGGTAAAGGTGAAAGCGGTAGACCTACATGTTGGTGAAAATAACAGCATTTTAGTTTTTTTGGGATTTAGGATCAGATGATGTTCAGAAAGCCAGTTTTCTATTGTATTAAAGGTGGTCAGGGTAGCTGACCATAACTCTACTGGAGATGTGGCTGAACAAATCAGAGTAGAGTCATCAGCATAGTGGATACAGCTGACTTTTGCGATGACAGTATAAAGGTCGTTAATGAAGATGGAGAACAGCAAGGGCCCTAGTATAGAGCCTTGCGGTACTCCAAGGGTGTTAGGTAGAAGGTTAGAGAGTTTGTTCTGCCAGAGGACAGCCTGCTGTTGACCATTCAGGTAGGATTGAAACCACTGGAGGGCTCCAGTATCTAGACAGAATGTTTGCAGGGTGTGGATTAAAAGTTGGTGATCAACCATATCGAATGCCTTGGAAAGATCCAAAAAGAGGGCTGAGGATATATAATTATTGTTGCGATTATGGTTTATGGTGTTAGTAAAGGCTAGGAGGGCTGAAGTAGTGCTGTGATGAGGACGGAAGCCATGCTGAGTGTCTGCCATAAGGCGATTTTATATTAGGTGGTGCATGAGTTGTCTATGAATACATTTTTCCATAATCTTTGCAAGTGGCGAGAGTATACCTATTGGCCTATAATTGGAGAATTCAGTAGAGCTGGGATACAAGAAATATTTTACCAGACTAACTCCAGTGCAGACCAATAATCATTATAGAATGTCTAGGAGCCAACATGCACTCCAGCCTGAAATTCCTCCTCTTCCTCACCACTCTGCTAGGATATATGGTTTCCAGTCTTCTTAATCCCAAAAGGTACACATCTCTCAAAAGCAGCACATCCTTCCCTTCTTTAAAGATTTCCATATTCCTCCAAAACAGACTCTATGAGTAAAGGGTAGGAGCAAATTGCAAAGAAAAAAAGGAATTGTGAGAACAATACATGCAGAGAAAGAACAAGGTTTAAAAGAAGGCAGGATTAGAATGCACTATGTAATGTTTGAACAACAATTATGTCAAAATGGTTTGTGATGTATGTCTGCAACTAAAATTATGTCAGTATACTTTGTTTTAATTTATATAAATGTATGATTGCCTGTGTGATATGTGATAATTTAATAAAGATGTTTCTTGTTTAAGAGAGAAACAAACACTCTCTGAAACTAACTGTGCAGCTTCTGCTGTATTGCATTTGACCACGGATTATATATGTAGCTTCTTCTTCCCATTTACATAATATCCTGCCTACGAGCTAAGAGCCTAATAGGACAATTACATTATACACGCCACTGGAATCATTACCCGCAATCTTCTTTCGGCTTTTCCCAATTAGGGGTCACCACAGCGGAACTCCGGTCCACTAATGATTGGCAGTAGTTTTTTTATGGGTGTCGAGGTGCCAGCTTGACGCCCAACCTTCAACGAAGGCACACCCATTCTACGCATGTCTTTTGAACACCACTCGACTGCGGGGAGGACATGCAGACTCCACACAAAAGCCGCTCCAGCCAAGAATCGAATGGGAGAACCTCTTGCTGTGAGGCAACAATGCTACCACTGAACCACCGTGGCTTGAATCGTAACCGCAATACGAGTTATAAAAGCAAGTCACAGACTAATTTCAGGAACTTGTATGCCTGGCAGTCCTGCATCCTTTTCCCTACCTTCCAGGCTCATCCCAGTAATGTCACCATGCTATGTTACAGTATATATAAATATATTGCATGTGTGTGTAGATAAATATCTATCTATATATATATATATATATATATATATATATATATATATATATATATACATATATATATATAGATATAAACACTATATATAAAGAAATATCTATATATATGTGTGTGTGTGTGTGTATATATATATATATATATATATATATATATATATATATGTGTGTGTGTGTGTGTGTGTGTGTATATATATATATATATACATATATATATATATATATATCTATAGATATATAGATATATATAGATAGATATAGATATGTATATGCACACACATATGTATATCAATAGATTGTAAACAACTCACTGAAAGACCATTTCACTGAAAATCAACTCAGTCATTCAAAATGGCTGAAAGCCCAACTCACTGAAAGACCATTTAATTTAATTCTAAATAAGTGAAACATGATTAACAAGGCACTCACATGTGAGGAGCTTTGCCCTCATACCCCATTATTTAAATACACTAATGCAACAGCGCAACTTGTATTCTGCTTTTAACTGCATAGTGAAACTTGAAAAAGAGACCACATTTCTGTCTCTTGTGAGTCAGACAGAAATTAAAACTGGTCAGTTAAGGAGTCACACACAAGTCAGAACAGGTTAATCATCTGTGAACTGAGGGGGTAGAGCTAAAACTGGAAAAGACACCACAGCTCTGTCTCTTGTGAGTGAGACAGAAATTAGAACAGGTCAATTAATTATTTACTGTCTTCTATTTTGTTGTAGAACATGAATGGCCAAAGTATGTGTTTAAGGAAATTGAGTATGTGATAATCTGTATGCATTAAGATAGACTTTGTTTTGCGAACTCTGAGTAAACTGTGAATAGTGGAAAAGTACTGAAAACCAAGAGCCTGCTTGAAAGCAGGAAATGTGCCTTATATGGAAGTGCATCCGATTTTCTTTTTCTGCCTAGAGATGTAGTAATGTGAACTGCTTTAAGCCCACGGGTAAACCACTGATTGGTTAATTGTCTTTTGTACTAATTTAATTGGTCTAGTTTATATTTTTGTACTGTCAGCAGTATCACCAGCATATAAGCTTATGCATTCCTTTGTTTGGGGTACTTTCCATGAGGCTCTCACACGTGTGTAATAAATACCACTGAAAGAGAGGAAGAATTGTCTTGCCTTCATTTAAGGTAAAATGCTTAATGCAACAATTGGTGCCATAACTCGGATCTGAATTGACAATAGCTGCAGCAGTTGGGGATTGAACGAAATACTTCTAGTGAAAGGGCCCATGACAGAATTTTCTGTTCTGGCAGTGTTTCTTTCATTTCCTGTAACTCGCCTGCTTTAAAATTTGGTATTGATAACTTTATAGAAATGTAATAATTCCTCTCGTTCAGTTGTTTTGAGGCAAGTGGCATGCACTTCTTTTCTGCTATTGATTGTGCAGTATGAGAGTGGGTTAAAACGAAAAACTGGTGACATAAGAGTGAAAGGAGATACGAGAGTGGGGAAAATGACGTTTATAAAATGTCACAGCTAAATCTGTAAAATACAGTATAGCTTATTGTGTGAAAATGTGAGTGAGTGTGGGAACTATAAAGGAGCCAGAAAGAGGTACACCAGCTGGTTATATGTATTTTCGTGTGTCCTGGGACAGTTATATGTTTATAAGTCAGTGGGTCGCCCTCACTGAGGGTGATGGTTAACTTGCCTTTCCAGAAAATGGTAGTTTTAATAAAAATATTTTGCTTAATCTTCAAGGGAAGTTAAGGAAAAAAGGGAGAAGAATACCAGGGTTGTGCTAGGCAGCATTTAATGATTGGATGAAAGAGGCGAAAGAAAGAAAAAAGGATTTGGTTATTAGTAGCCTAAAAGATAATCAGCAAAAATTAAAAGAGCAATTTAGGAGATTACAACACACTGCTAGTAATTTAAATGTAGTAAACGGCAAATGCTTGAAGGACCCAACCTTTAAGGGGCTTTATCCTGTAAAGGAATTAGCTAAATTGCAAATAACTGAATTGTCAGAAGACGATAATGCCTGGCTCCCCCCACCACCGACTGCACCACCAGTTGCACCCCTGCAGTATCAGCCCCCCCTCACTCAACAAGGAGCTGAAACAAAGCAGCCGGATTTCACCACTAAAGATTCCACCACTAGAGAGAGAGAACAGGCTGCGGACAGTCAGTCTAGTGAATCTATTCCAGAAACAAGCAATTAAAAAGATGGACCAAGAACTCATAGTAAGACTCATAAAGATGCCAAAACTGTAATGTACTTTAAAGCTAAACCCTATTATAAAGGAAAAGGGAAGTGACATTTACACCAACGAAGGCATTTTGGCCAGTTCCCCGCTATAATTGACAGGGGGGGGATGGATATTGTGGGTCAGATAAATTTAATCTAGATTCAGATGACGACAGATTCTTACCTTTGAGGGAGGTACCTAACCCAGCCCATGCTAGAAGTGGACAGCAACCACCGACCATTGTAGTACCTAGGGTGTGGTCGGTGGTTGATTTTCAAGCCATTACCAAATCACTACCGCCTATCTGTACCAATCCAGCTAAGTTCCAGCGTGTGCTGGCGGGATATATTTGTTTACAAAATCCTACAATAAAAGAAGTCAGGCAGTTCTTCAGAGCCATACCAGCTGATCTAATGAAACGGATTTGGGACCATGCTAATGTCCCTACTCCGATTCCAAAACATGATGCACAATGAGATAATGGGTTTGAAGTGGTCAGACAGCGTATAGTAGATGATATTGTGGTAATAGTCTCACCCACACCTAACTGGTCCAAAATCAAGTCAGTTCTTCAAAAAGAAGACAAACCTGTGGACGAGTATTTAAATTGTCTCACTGAAGCCTTTGAGGCTTATTCTGGTTACCCAGAACCCACCGAAAGGCTGGCACAGAGCATATTGTTGTCTGCCTTCGTAGATGGGTTACGCCCACAAGTACAGGATAATCTAAAGGAAGTATGTTTAAACTGGCCTAGTCTTGGATTGCATGAATTAGTCACACAAGTGCAATACCTCTCCAACCACTTAGCACAGGAAAAAAAGGACTTACAGGAAAAATTGGTTAAAGTGCAGATTCAGATGTGTACTGCCTTTGGGCAGCGTGGACGGGGAGGACGAGGACGGGGGAGAGGTGGACGCCAAGGGGCAGGAAACCAAAATAGACAAAACTGGCAGGAAACACGATCAGCCCCACCCCAAAGCTATAATAATCAGATGGAGTGTTTCAATTGTGGCCAAGTAGGCCATTGGAGAAATGAATGTCCATATCTGGCTAAGCAACCTGCCCCACCCACTGGTACGTCACCTCAGTGGAATTCTAATTGGACCCCATCCAATCGGTAGCCAACACAATGAAGGTTCCCTGAACAAAGACAACAGCAGTTTTGCCCTTTCATCCCTGTGAATCAAGTTATGCTACTTGTCAAAAATAAACCATACCCATTTTTAATTGACACTGGAGCAACTAAATCTATGTTAGCTGGTGAAGCAGCAATAAATGTCCCCCTCTCCAATAACACAATTCGAGGGGTAGGTGTCTCTGGTATTCCTATTGAATATTCTGAAACCGTCCCAGTCCCAGTAACTTTGGGACCTTTACAAGACAATCATGCATTTTTAGTAGGACCCTCAGCACCTTTAAATTTATTGGGGAGAGATTTGCTTTGTAAGATGGGAGCAACCATCTTCTGCACAGCCAATGGAGTATATTTACAAGCACCTTCAGATAAACAAGATAATATTTTGGCTACTTTAGATAAAACTGCCACTCTGCAAACAATGTGTATGCAGTCTGACCTCAATAAAAATAAGCATCTAAATTCATTAC
Organism: Protopterus annectens; assembly: GCF_019279795.1. Classification (NCBI taxonomy): domain Eukaryota; kingdom Metazoa; phylum Chordata; order Ceratodontiformes; family Protopteridae; genus Protopterus; species Protopterus annectens. Next base: position 621,175,484 of record NC_056749.1, read on the forward strand.
CCTCTCATCTATGGACCACTCATGATAATGATGTTGGGTTCCTGATTTCAGCTACTCCTGTAAAGATAACCTTAAAACCCGGAGCAAAATTACCTCGGGTACCACAGTACCCTTTAACAGCAGAGGCTACATCTGGTATTGCCCCTGTCATTTCTGCCTTGGTACAACAAGGAATCATAGTACCTACAACAAGTCCATGTAATACTCCAATTCTACCAGTAAAAAAACCTGGTAAACAAGCTTACAGATTTGTGCAAGACTTGCGGGAAGTCAATAAAGCTGCCTTGCCTGTTTTTCCAATTGTACCAAACCCAGCTATGATTTTGAGCTGTAGCCCACCTACAGCATGTTGTTTTACAGTTATAGATATCTCATAAGCTTTCTTCTCTATCCCAGTACATTCAGATAGTCAGTATTTGTTTGCATTCACTTATAAGGGCCAACAGTATACTTGGACCCGACTACCCCAAGGATATGTAGAATCTCTAACCCTGTTCTCTAGAGATTCACAGACAACTACAGGATTTACAGTTGCCACCACATTCAGTTTTGGTTCAATATGTAGACGATATTCTTATAGCTTCACAAGAGACTAAGTCTTGTATAGAGGATTCACTTCTAGTTTTAAAATTTTTAGCTGAACGGGGTTTTAAGGTAAATAAATCTAAACTGCAGTTCTGTCAATAAAAGGTACAATACTTGGGACACAATTTCTATGGGTTTATGCCAAGTACCTCCAAGTAGAATTACCTCCATTCAGACTGCCCTCCCTGCCCTGTAATTCAGAGACAACTCATGGGGCTCCTCGGCCTAGCAGGTTATTGTAGACAGTGGGTGCCTAATTTTTCAGAAATTTTAGCCCCTCTGTTACAGCTTCTAAAAAAGGAAGTTACAGATCATCTTCCTTGGTCCCCTGAACATGAAAATGCCTTTCAAGCTATTAAAATGGCACTTATAAACCCACCTGCCCTGGGGCTCCCAGATTATTCTAAATGCTTTGTTTTCTTCTGTTGTGAAAGAAACAAGACTACCCTGGGCCTGCTGGCGCAAGTGCGCACAGGGGGCTATCGACCTAAAGCATATTACAGCACCCAGTTAGACCCTGTTGCTTCTGGCTATCCACCCTGTTTACGAGCAGTGGCAGCCACTGCTGTTTTGATCGATATGGCAGCACCATTGACTTTAGGACATGACACTATACAAGCAGTACCTCATGCGGTGCAAGCATTACTCTTAAAAACAAAAACGCTGTATCTTTCTAATGCTCACCTCACTAAAGACGAGTTAAGTTTATTAATTAATCCCGCTGCTCAAATTACACATTGCCCACCACTAAACCCAGCTTCATTGATTCCAACTAGTGACGAGGGTGAACCACATGACTGTGTACTTGTAGTTAACACTGTTCTTTCTCCTAGGTTAGATTTGCAAGATGTTCCTTTGCTTAATCCTGATTTAGTTCTTTTCGTAGATGGGTCCTGTTTACGAAATAGTTTTGGTGAACTCCAGGCTGCATGGTCAGTATGCTCACCATCTGAGGTTTTACAAACTGGACAATTACCACCTGGCACTTCCGCACAAGCCACAGAATTAGTGGCACTTTTACATGCATGTAAAATGGCCAAAGACAGATCGTGTTACTATTTATACTGATTCACATTATGCCCAGGGTGTTGTTCATGATTTTGGTACCTTAAGCGGATTATAGGATTGCACAAAGCTATTATAACATGCATTTTAGCATACCTATGTACATATACAAAAAGGTGTAAGTAGGGATAGAGGGTAGCAGTAGTTGGAAGGAAAGAGGGTTTTTGGCATCCTCTGGGGCACCGATTAAAAGTTACCTGTATATTGATCACCTCTTACAGAATTTATTATTACCTTCTAAAATTGCTGCTGTCAAGTGTGCAGCTCACCAGTCTAATGACTCCCTAGTAGCTAAGGGAAATTATTTGGCTGACTGGGCTGCCAAACAGGCTGCTCTTTCACATACTGTTCAGGTACAATTTCTGCAGCATATCTTACAAACGGTTACTTTTGACACTACTATTTTAAAAACTTTACAAAATGAAGCATCGGAATCAGAAAGAAAAACATGGCTGGCCCAAAGCTCTGATTCAATTTGGCAGCATCCTGATGGCAGATTAATTTGCCCTACATCTATGTTAAATTCTCTTATAAAAGCACATCATTTGCCAGCTCATGTAGGGTTACAAGCATCAATCAAACAAATCCAGAAGGATTGGTTTGCCCCAGGACTTTCTGCTTCTGTGCAACATTTTTTGAGCATGTGCTCCATTTGTCTACAGCATAATATTTCAAAAGGCACTCTGGCTCCCGTTCAACCGGTGCCAAAATCAATGGGACCATTTTGTGCCTGACAGTGGGACTTTATTGAACTCCCAACTTGCACTCATTTTAAATATGTTTTGACTGTTATTGATATTTTTTCGGGGTGGTTAGAAGCCTACCCCTGTGCTAAAAACGATGCTATTTCAGTTGCAAAAAAATTGTGTTATGAATTGATACCTTGTTTTGGTGTTCCTTGTCAGATATACTCTGACCGTGGAACGCACTTTACTGCTAAGTTAGTTGAATCATTGTGTACAATGCTAGGCATTACTTTAAAATTCCATTGCCCATATAGACCACAGGCATCAGGTATTATTAAATGAATGAATCAGACCTTAAAAACTAGACTTGCTAAAGTCACTTCAGAAACGGGCTTAACTTGGGTGCAGGCCTTACCACTAGCCTTACTTTTTATGCGAGCACAACCGCATCCTACTAAGGGTCTTTCTCCACATGAAATTCTCATGGGTCGCCCTCTGCATCTGCCCATGACACCACCACTACCCCTTTCTAAATATGATGCATTTGATAATGATATTCTCTTGTACTGCAAATCTCTTATTTCCTTCCTACAGTTTTCACCACCGACAAGTAGCAGCTGCTCAACATCTTCCAGATGCTTTCCTGTCATCCACCCTACAACCAGGCAATTGGGTTTATGTTAAGTCCTTCTCTAAAAAAACAGCACTCCAGCCACACTGGAAGGGGCCCCTTCCTGGTTCTTCTGACATCATCTGCTGTGCGACTGCAAGGATCTCCAACCTGGATCCACATTTCACACATCAAAAGAGTTGTGCCGTCTGAAGAGAAACAGCCTTTACCTTTTTCAACTCCAGGTTCTCCTCCCATTGCTACTCGTACTCGAAGTAGAACTGTTCCAGTACCTGACGATGCCTAACATCTACCCTTTTAAAAATCTCCAAACTCCTGACACTACACAAACTCAACAACCATTTCCACAAAAATATTGGACAGCCATTTTAGTGGTCATTCTTGTTGTACTGTTAATTTTAATGTGGCTATGTTTATTTCCTGCTCCATCAACACATCACACCAAGCGAGCTATTTGGCATCCACCTTTCAACACCTATCAAGCTATTAAATTTGCCTATGCATCATTCCTCAATGTCTCTGACTGTTGGATCTGTACTGCTTTAGCTACTGTTCATGGTGGATTGATGCTAAGTACAGTCCCTTTAGGGGCTAATGAAACCTGGATGAATCGGATCTATGACACTTCAAATGTCACTTCAAAAGACAGGATAGCATTGCATCTTTTAACTGTCAAAATGGAACTGTGTGTTTTCAGAAATTTGGTAAAATCAAGGTAGGATGGAGTTTTTGCAATGTGACAGTTCCCTATAGGTGTAATAATAAGTATGTAATAATCTGCATGCATTAAGATGGACTTTGCTCTGCAAACTCTGAGTAAACGGTGAATAGTGGAATAGTACTGAAAAACCAAGAGCTTGCTTGAAAGCAGGAAATGTGCCTTATATGGAAGTGCATCCAATTTTCCTTTACTGCCTAGATATGTAGTAATGTGAACTGTTTTAAGCCTATGGGTAAACCACTGATTGGTTAATTGTCTTTTGTACTAATTTAATTGGTCTAGTTTATATTTTTGTACTGTCAGCAGTATCACCAGCATATAAGCTTATGCATTCCTTTGTTCAGGGAGTCTCCCTGGTACTTTCCATGAGGCTCCCACATGTGTGTAATAAATACCACTGAAAGAAAGGAAGAATTGTCTTGTCTTCATTTAAGGTGAAATGCTTAATGCAACATTGTATACCATACACACACACACACACATTTTATATTTTATATATATATATATATATATATATATATATATATATATATATACATACATATATATATATATATATATATATATATACATATATATATATATATATATATATATATATATCGGCTTTGTTAAGGGCAGATCCTGCCTCTTAAACCTGGTCAATTTCTTTGAAACAGTCACCAAAGCCATTGACGAGGGGAAGGTGGTCCACACAGCCTACCTGGACCTCGCAAAAGCCTTCGATACAATACCCCACTCAAGCATTATAGATAAGCTCACCAGCTTAAATATGAACCCCTATGTCACTAGATGGGTTGCAAACTGGCTCAAGGACAGAACCTACATGGTTAGAATTGCTGGAGCCATGTCAGACTCCAAACCAGTTACAAGTAGCATCCCACAAGGCTCAGTCCTGGGACCTCTCTTGTTCGGTATATATTTCTCGGAGGTACAGGCCAACACGGAAGGACTGTGGCTTACCAAGTTCGCAGATGACTGCAAACTAGGTGCCATAATCGACTATCCACCTGACACAAGCATCCTACAAAAGGGCCTCACAGAAACAGACAACTGGTCCCAGAGCCATGGCCTCAAGCTAAATGACAAAAAGTGTATAGTCGTCCCCTTTGGCAAAAACAAAGTGCCCACAAATTACCACATAGGTGGTAATCCATTAAGTACGGAAGAAGTAATTAGGGACCTGGGGACCCAAGTTGATAGCAATCTCTCATTTGAAAACCATGTGGCCAAAGTGGTTAGAAAAACATTTTATATAGCCCACCTAATCATGAAGGGATTCACATCTAGATCAGGGGAGGTCATTGTGCCTCTTTACTCATCCCTCATCAGGCCCATAATTGAGTACAATGCCCCTTTTGGGATGTACCTTACCAGACACCTGCAGCAACTGGAAAGACCCCAAAAGTACCTCACCAAGAGGATCAAAGGGCTCAAACAGATGCCATATGCTGCCCGGTTAAAGAAACTCCAGCTCTACTCAGTGGCATACCGCCTGCTCGGAGGCGATCTGTGCCTGACGTATAAAGCCATGTCCAACCCGGAATTAATGGACATGCTGCACCTCAGAAAATCCAAATCCCATTAAGCTACGCACTCCAGAGACTTGGACCTCAGCACTGAAATAAATAGGACATGCTGGAGGGACAGATTCATAACCCAGAGGCTCCCTTCACTCTGGAATAAAATCCCAGTCCAGGTTAGGCAGAGTCCCTCATTGACTCTCTTCAAGAGGAATCTTGATGAGTGGATGGGAGATCGTAGGTTTACCCCGGGTATCACTTCTGTGTCACTGTTAGACAGAAGCACAGTATACTAACCTCGAAAAAGGGCATAGCAAAATTCATTTAAAATGGGTGGTGAAAGCCAAACACACTCTGGCTAGGCTTATAAATGGCCTAGGGCAGATAGCCTAGTATGAACCTATATATATATATGTGTGTGTGTGTGTGTGTGTGTGTGTGTGTGTGTGTGTGTGTGTGTGTGTGTGTGTGTGTGTGTGTGTGTGTGTGTGTGTAAAATCCTGAAATATCGATTTTCAGAATCTCAAGCCTATAAAGTCGAACGGACGAAAATTGCGAACCCGAAAATGTCGAACCCGCAGTACGGATAGCTCGTTATGTGAGTGTTGTTTATTTCAGGGTTTTGGGGAGGGATTGTGTGTTTGTGAGTGTGTTAGGACATTTTATGTGTGGGCTAGGGTAGGTACATCAGAGTGTGAGTGTGTTAGTGTTGGCAGTGGTGGTGTTTGTATATCTGTAATGTGTATTTGTGCAGGGGTTGTGGAATGTGTGGTGCTGGGTTGTCAGTGTTATGGAGTGTAGTGCGACCTCGGAGTTAGTATATATTAGTAGGGGGGTACAGGGGGGCTTGCCCCCTGCATATAGTAAGGGTAGGTGTGTGTGTTTGTTTAGTTGTGTGCATGTGTGCTGTATTGCTTTTTGTACAGTGTTGGGAATTGTGTGTGCTTGTATGTGTTTTGTAGTGCGTGCTGTGTCTTTTCACGGTTTTGTGGGTTCAGGAGTTTGGGTTTCACAGTTTCAGTTATTTGGATTTTCGCCTTCATGGTCTCAAGATACTGAAGTTCGATATTTCAGTATTTCGAGATTATGAAGTAAATTCATATTATATATATATATATACACATACATACACACACACACACACACACACACACACACACACACACACTATATATACACCATTAAAACCAAGAAAATATAAAAGTATTACTTCTCAATGCTAGGAGCCTAAACAAAAAACTCCACTCCCTGGAAGCTCTCTTTACCCTAGAGACTGCTGATGTCTGTGCAGTCTCAGAGACATGGTTTAAAGCCACGGACAGCACACCAACATTGCAGGGTTATAATGCCTTCCACACATTTAGACCAGCTACTTCACAGGCAGGAACTCAAGGTGGAGGTGTCTCTATTTACATAAAAAATAAATATACTTCAAGGCTGATCAAACAGGACAATGCACTTCAGCTGCTCCATGTGCAAATCACCATAGGTAAAATCCAATACCGTTTTCTTGCAAGCTATAAGTCCCCCTCTATGAGCCAGGAAACCCATAACATGTATTTAAACTTATTCAAAATACTAACCATCCAACCCAAAACCATATTCATGGGTGACTAATTACCCCACTATTAAGTGGGAATCCTATACAACTTCAACTGTACAGGCACAGAGATTCCTGGATTTTGTAAACACAAACTCTATGGACCAGATTGTCAGTACACCAACCTGGGATGCAACCATACAGGATCCGGTCCTAATTAATATGGGGGACTGCTGCAAACCCCATACTGTAATGCCTTCCTTGGTAAGGTCAGACCACAAAATGGTCTCCTTTGAAGTAAAAATAAAACCTGGATCTCCAGGTAAACCTGGAATATTCAGGAACTTTTCTAAGGCTTACCTCCTGCTATTAAGTGAGAACCTGGTAAAATTTCAAGCCTCCATAAACCCTGAGAACACAGCTGCCTTTGCAGAACTGTTCACAGAAACCCTGTACAAGCATGGTAATAGCTGCATAGAGGCAGCTGTACCCACCACGAAGAAGTACATAACTAACTCGAAAAACAAGCCACCCTGGTAGAATCACAAAATCAATAGGCTGTATAACAGGAGGAAGAAAATCATGGCAAAAATTAGGAGGTGCAGCACTCAGCAGGATAAAAGCACTCTCATCAAACTAAACAAAAAACCTCAGGGTACAAAAATTCTACCAAAGCCAAATTTGAGGTAAGTTTGGCCAGCCAAGGCAAGGACAACCACAAAGCATTCTTTAGCTACGTCTGCAACCTCAATGGCAATACACAACTGTGTGCAGATCTCATTGTACATGGAGCCACCTATACTGAGCCAGAAGATATAGCAAACCTCCTGGATAATAAATTCAGCTCCAATTTTACTCCTCTCTCCCCCTCAACCTTCCCTCAGGATGTATCATCAACTATAACTCCTCTACTATCACTAGGCAACAGGTTCTTAATGCTCTAAGTCCAAGAACACTGCATCAATGGGCCCAGGCAATATCCCAGGATGCTTTCTAAATAGCATAAAACATGACCTATTAGGGCCTCTGCAATTACTATTTAACTGTAGCCTCCAAACGGGCTTCATGCCTTACGAATGGAGAAAGGCAACAGTCACCCCTCAGCACAAAAGTGGGGCCATCTACAGACCCATAAGTCTCACTAGTCTTATATGTAAAGCCATGGAAAGAATTATCATGGAGATGATCAACAGAGATATAGTAAACGTCCAGACACTGGTCCCAACCCAGTTTGGTTTCATAAAGGTCAGATCATGCCTACTCAACCTGGTGGACTTCTTTGAGAAGGTTACCACCGCAATGGATGAGGGCAAAATCATTCACACTTCCTACCTTGACCTGGCCAAGGCATTTGACACAATACCCACTCAGGCATTGTTGACAAACTCAAGAAGTTAGGTCCAACTCCAGTGGATAGCCAACTGACTCACAGACAGGACCCAGGTAGTTAGAATTGGGGAGTCCACCTCTACAGAGAGGCCAATCACAAATAGAGTCCCTCAGGGATCAGTCCTTGGACCGTTCCTTTTTATCACTTATTTTTCAGAGGTCAAGGCCAATATCAGTGGTCTCTGGCTGACTAAATTTGCAGATGATTGCAAATTAGGAGCGGCCATTGAATCTCACACTGACACAAATGTTCTCTAGGAGGGGCTGACACAGACAAACAACTACTGTCAGAGTCATGGACTAAATCTAAATGCCAAGAAATGCATAATAGTATCCTTTGGGAAGTAATCCATCCCTGGTAACTATAATAGTAACAACACACCCCTTAGAGTTGACCCCGTAGTCAGGGACTTGGGGACATGCATAGATAGTAATCTAGCCTTTGATCATCACATGTCTACAGTGGTGAGGAAATCATTTTATGTTGCGCAACTTATAAACAAATGTATGGCATCTAAGTCTAAGGAAGTCATTGTTCCACTGTATTCAGCATGCATCAGACCTATCACTGAGTACAATGCCCCCTTTGGTATGTACCTAACCAGGTATACCCAACTATTGGAATGTCCACAGAGGTTCCTCATTAAAAGAATACAGGGCATAAGTAATATTTCCTCTGCAGACTGCCTCAAGGCCCTATCCCTGTATTCTGTCTCCTACAGGCCTTTGAGGGGAGATCTATGCCTGGCATACAGGGCATTGTCAGACCCCACTCTAATGGACCTCCTGCATATCCACAAAACAAACAGCACCAGAATTACACATTATAAAGACTTAAACCTTGCCTGTGATATAAATAAGACCTGCTGGAGAGATAGGTATGTATCACAGCGACTACCCTGTCTTTGGGACAGACTCCCCATCCATGTGAAACAGAGTTTCTCCCTAATCCAATTAAAGTGTAACTTTGACAATTGGATGGGGAAAGTACAGTTGTGTACACTTACCATAAATGTAGATGTTCGAGTGTATTCACTGTTTCAATCATTACATTTGGGTACGCTGCTGGCAGGTTGCCCTCAATCGGCCTGATTAACAAAGTCTTGGATCCTGCATCAGTTGCTGTCCCTTCTTCCATGACTTCAGGTCGTCGGGGGTATAAAACATGCAGCCGACACCATTACATCAGTTTTTCTTGCCCCAGATGTCAGGTGCCCCCCAAATGGGGAGCAAAATATATACATATATAATTTAAAACACAAAAAATATACCTTCAAACAAAAGCAAATACACCCAAAAAGGCTTTTAAGCATAGTAAAAGAAAGTAGAGGTATAGTAAGAGAAAAAAACAGGAGGCTGGAGCGTGGGTAACCAGGACTGCAACATGATGGATTTATACAGCATTAGGACCAGATATAAGGCCCTGCAGGACAGCAGTGACAAAGCCAGCTCTGGATTTGGAGAAGAAAGGCAAACGGTAATGTTTGGTGAATGTATGAACTGAGCTCCAGGTAGCAGCTTCTAGAATGTCTCTGGTAGGAACACCTCTGAGAAAGGCTGCAGAAGTAGATTCAGCCTTGGTGGAATGAATTTTACCATGGTGCATATAGCAGAAACAAATACAATGGCTTATCCATTTGAAATAGCCTTTCCCTCAGCCCCTACAGCAAATGCCACCAGTAGTTGTTCAGATTTTCATAGAGATTTTGTCCTGTTTAAGTAAAATCTAAGTTGTCTGTGTACATCCAATGAATGCAGAATCTGCTTACCCTTGTTCTGTGGATTGGGAAAGAAAGTTGGCAGATGAATGGTCTGATTAAGAGCCACACTGGATATCACCTTAGGCATGAAAGATGGATTTATCCTGAGAGACACCCTGTCCGCATGAAAAATAATGAAAGGCTCCACTGCCATAATAGCCTGTAATTCAGAAATCCTTCTAGCTGAAGTGACTGCTAAAAGAAAAGCTATCTTCCAGGAGAGAAATTTTAGGTCTGCACTAGCAGCTGGCCCAAAAGGAGGGAGAGTGAGTTTTTCCAATACAAAATTGCGGTCCCATGCAGGGGTTGTAGCTCTCCTGGGAAGTCTTAAGTTTTTGGCCTCTCTGAGGTACTGCTTTAGCAGAGGATGAGAGAAGAGGGGGGGATCTGTGTTGTGATGAGCTGAAATGGCAGAGGCATGAATTTTTATGGAAGAAAAACATAGGCCCTTGTGAAGCATCTCAGTTAAGTATTGTAAAATATGAGGAATATTGGGCATTGCTGTGCTTATTCCTTGTGATTGGTTCCAGGCACAGAATTTTTTCCATTTGTCAGCATAAGATTTTCTAGAACTAGGCCTTCTCACCTCCAAAATGACATCTGTCACAGGTTTGCTGAGGGATGTCAAGGGTGAATTTAGATGATTAACCATGCTGCAAGATTAAAAGTTTGGAGCTGAGTGTGCAGAATTTGTTTGTTCTGCTGAGACAGTAGGTAAGGTGTCTGAGGCAGGTGCCACGGTTGAAGGTGTGACACATTGCGCAGGAGTTGGTACCAGTGTTGGCGAGGCCGGTCTGGAGCAATCAGAATCATTTTTGGTTTGTCCTGTCAGACTTTTAGTAGCACTTTGGAGAGCAGAGGCAGAGGGGGAAAAGCATAGACTGATAGAGCATCCACTTTCCAAGCTTTTTTGTGATGAATTCTTGTGCAGAATTTGTCCAACTGATAGTTCTGGAGTGAGGCAAAAAGATCTATGTCTGGACTCCCCCATTTGCGTGTCTACATGTTGAAAATTTATGGTTCCAGTTTCCATTCGTGTGGGTCCATGATATTTCTGCTTAGTTCGTCTGCCAGCGTATTCAGCTTTCCTGGCAGGAATTGAGCTTGTAGTTGTATTTGATAGGTCAAGGCCGTGTTCCACAATGACATGGCTAGTCCCCCCCTGTTTGTTTATGTACCACATAACTGTGGTGCTGTCTGTCTTTATCATTAATTGTCCTGGATGAAGGTAGCCCTTGAAGGCTGTCAGTGCATTCCGTACAGCTAGCATCTCTTTCTGATTAATATGAAGGTGCATTTGACTTGGGCTCCATTTTCCCTGAATACACTTCCTGCCAGATGAGCCCCCCAAGCATAGTCTGATGCGTCTGTAGTTAGGGTTTGGTCAGCAGGGGGTGGAGTGAATGGCAGTCCCTTGTTTTGGTGGCAGGCCTCTGCCCACCATAGGAACTCTAGTTGCAGGCATGGTATGATAGGAATCATTGTTTCCAGGCTGCGACAATGTTGACTCCATAAACTTTTTAAGTACCACTGAAGTTTCCTCATATGCAGTCTTGCATATGGAATTAGAAGAATGCAGGAGGTCATGAACCCCAAGGCTTGCAGAATTTGTCTTGCAGATAGCAGGGATTTTGTGGCCACCTGTTTGAAGTAAGTCACCAAATGAATTTGCTTTTCTGGTTTAAGGTAAGTCATCTGGACAGTTGTATTCAAGCTTGCACCCAGGAATGTAATTTTTTGAGAGGGTACCAGTTGTGATTTCTTTATATTTATGGTGTACCCTAGACAAGTTAGAACCCTTTTTACAAATGCCAGGTGCTTTAGAAGACTGTCTGTGTTTTCTGCCTGAATTAGACAATCGTCCAGGTATGGATATATTTGAATTTTTCTTTGCCTGCAAAATGCAATTACTTGAGCCAGGCACTTTGTGAAGACCCTGGGGGCAGTAGATAAGCCAAAGGGCAGTGCAGAGAACTGGTAATGCAAGTATCCTGCTTTGAAGCAGAGGTATCTTCTGCAAGATTCCCTGATTGGGATATGCAGGTAAGCCTCTTAAGTATAGAGTTACCAACTAGGCATCTTTGCCTAGCATAGGAAGCAACTGTTGAAAAGGCAGCATCTTGAATTTTGGAATGTCCAGAAATGTGTTTAAAGTAGATATGTTCCAGAACTGGACGCCATGATTTGTCTTTTCTGAGTACCAGGAAAAGTCTTGAATAGAAATCTTGTCCTTTTTGCTCTTCTGGTACTGGTTGAATAGCCCCCATATTCATGAGGGACATAACTTGTTTCTGGGCCTCTGCCCACTGATATGGGGGCAGGTCTGGCCATCCATTTGGGATTGGTATCCCTGGGATACTATATTTAAAACCCATTTTTCCTGGGTTATAAGGTGCCAGTTTTGTGCATGAAGTGCCAGATTTCCCCCCAAAGGGGCGGCTAAAAGGTAAGTGCTTGGTGAGTGTAGAGGGAAGTCATTGAGACCATTTACCATAGGGAGGAGCCTTGTTGTTTCCAGATTTGGAGGTGGAGGCACCCCATTGTTTTGTTCTAAAAGTCTGCTATGACTGAAACCTGGAGCCTTTGGAATATCTGGGTTTGACTTGAGTGGCACTCGAAGGGACTGGAAAGGACCAGTTCTTAGCAGGCCAGTGCCTACTAAATCTTGGAGGTTGCACTTGTAAGAAATCTTGCACAGTTTGCATAGATTTGGCTTTATCTTCCATCTTTTTTAAAACTTCTTCAGCCTTATTACCAAAGAGATGGTCCTGTTGTAAAGGAGCACCCAACAATTTTGCTTTAACATGATCAGGCAGAGTTTGCTCTTTGAGCCAAGCATGCCTTCTTAGCACAGACCCAGTTACAGCAGCCCTGCAAGAGGCCTCCAAAGAATCAAAACCACATTGCAAAGTATGTTTTCCAACCTGTTCAGCTGAATGTAATAAATCCTGTAAATCTTTATTTTCCACACAGTCAGAAATTAACATCATTTTCTGTTTTAGTCCCATGATATGCTGTTGATATTTAAGCATATGAAATTGACAGTTCAAAGCCCTGATTGCCAAGGTTGCAGAAGTGTAAACCTTCTTACCCCATCTATCCAGTGCCCTGGAATCTCTATCAGAAGGGGTAGGATTTTTATCAGTAGAGGCCTTAATGCCCTTGGGACCCTGAGAAATGGTTTCAGGATCAGCAATAAGATTTTTGAAAAGGAATTTGTGGGAGTCAAGAACCCTGTAGTATATGTCTGGCTTACAAGGAGCCAGAGGCAGAGAATCAGGAGCCATACTAGATTCTGAAAAAACATCATCAACAATGTCTAGAAGAGGAGGTATAGCCAAAGGCCTATGCTGAGGAAGAAGAAGAAAATCTCTAAGTCTCTTTTTAGATTCAGAGAAATCCTGACTTTCCCAGTGGAAATGTTCCCTTAAGGTATGTAAAGTTTCCCCAAAAGAAATATCCTCAGGGGGAGAAGCAGAAGGAATGGAATTGTCTGCATCGGAGTCCTCATATGTAGGTATAGACAAATCCTGTTCATGGAAGAGTCAGAAGAAATAGAATCCTGTTCAGAAGATTCATAATCAATGTCTTGCCTAGGCCTCTTAGAAGGAGGGGGTTGGCTACCCCTGATCAGAGAAATTAAATCTTCAGCCATTTTGATCATTTTTTTTTTGGCATAGGGGCCTGCACATGTGGCCCAGACATCGGTTTTTTAGACACAGATTTAGATTTTGGCCTTAGTTTTGAAGATGGCATCGGTCTAATATACAAATCTGTAGGCCTGAAAACACCCTCAGAAGCCAGTGCCTGCACAGCGGCTCCAGACCCATCTAAAGTAGAGACATCCGTGGGTTCCATAATTGAAGCATCTCGCGGCATACTGGACTCTGAATGGGGCCCAGTAGAGGTCTGCGAATCAGAAGTAGCGGGTATCAGGGGCTGCAAAAGCACCTCACTGAATAACGGCGTGACTGGCTTAGGAGAAGCGTCATCAGTTTTGGACCTTGATGGTCTGTCTCTGTCTTTTCTTGGCATTTTTTTAGGTATTCCGGTAGTCGGATTGCTAACCGACGACATTTCTGGATAATTAAATTTTGAGCTAAAATATTTAGAAGCAAAAATATACCAACATTTAATAGTGCATTGATCAAATTTAGCACAAAACCGACAGCAAGGTACTTTGTGGTCAGGGCCTAGGCAAGGAATACAGTACAAATGAAAATCCTTATGACGTATTTGCTTCACACAAGTAATGCAATTATTAACTTTTACTGACATCGGTAAGGAGCAAGAAAAAGTTTCCCCAATGGGGTACATAGCTTTTCGTTGAAGACTTCGGTTCTGAAACTTGAAAATGAAAATTTCAGGAGTCGGCTGACCGACATTTGCGAACTGCTTCTACTTAGGGCACCGCGCAGCAAGAAAGACTGATGTAATGGCGTCAGCTGCATGTTTTATACCCCTGATAACCTGACGTCATGGAAGAAGG